>NW_023270305.1:79990072-80228792 GCF_011800145.1 Mirounga leonina | reverse complement strand
CTTTCTTTCTTTCTTTCTTTCTTTCTTTCTTTCTTTCTTTCTTTCTTTCTTTCTTTCTTCTTTCTTTCTTTCTTTCTTTCTTTTTTTCTTTCTTTCTTTCTTTTTCTTTCTTTTGTACTTTTTCCCCCTTGTGCAATATTTCAAACAAACAAAAAAATGGTAAACAAATATATATACATCACCCAGCTGTACCATATTTAAACATATTGCTATGTTTGATTCTGATTTTTTTTTAATATTTTATTTACTTATTTGACAGAGACACAGCAAGAGAAGGAACACAAGCAGGGGGAGTGGCAGGCAGAGGGAGAAGCAGGCTCCCCACTGAGCAGGGAGCCTGATGCGGGACTCGATCCCCCGGACCCTGGGATCATGACCTGAGATGAAGGCAGACACTTGACGACTGAGCCACCCAGGCGCCCCAATTTCTGATCTTTTTTTAAAGAAACAGAACACAACGGATATAGTTATTTCTCCACTTCATTCTCCTTCCCCTGCAAAGGTAACAACCATTTGGTATATATCACTCCATGCCTTTTTTGTGCTGCATATGTTTGTATCCCCAAATGAAACAGTATTATTTTATTTTCAAATCATATAAACTGCATCATACTCTACATACTCTCTCTCTCCCACTCCCCCTGCTTGTGTTCCCTCTCTCGCTGTGTCTCTCTCTGTCAGTCTGCAATTTGCTTTCTTTTTTCACTTAACACTACAATTTTGAATTTAATCCATGTTGGTATATATGGCTTTATTTCATTTATTTTTAATTGCTTTATAGTATGTCATTGTATGGTAGTACTACAATGTATCTGTTCTCCTCCTGTTGGAAATTTAGGTTGTTCCCTTTCTGATTGTTATTAGAAAAAATACTGCAACAAACAGGAACTTTCCCTTGCTTGAGTTCCCTAGAGCCAAAGCTAACCAATTCCTGGGATCTTGTTGAAATGCAAATTCTGATTCAGGAAGTCTGGGTGGGGCCTGAGATTCTGGGCTTCTAATAAGCTCCAAAGTGATGCTGATGCTTTAGGTTTAAAGACTATCATCCACTGGGGTGCCTGGTGGTGCAGCCGGTTAAACTTCCAACTCTTAGTTTTGGCTCAGGTCCTGATCTCAGGATCATGAGATCAAGTCCTGCTCCATGCTTACGACTCTCTCTCTCTCTCTCTGTCCCTTCCTGCACTTGCACTCTCCCCTTCCCCTCTCAAATAAATAAATCTTAAAAAAAAAATAGAGGCTACCTCTTGAGTAGGGTATGTATTGAGAAGTGGAATGGTTGGCTTAAAGGGTATAGGTATCTTCAACTTCATTCCATTTTTCCAAATTCCTTCCATAGTGGTTCTACCTTACACCCTTTCTGCATGACAGTTCTCTTTGCTTTACATTTTTTCGTAACACTTGGTGTTATAAGAATATAAAGCTGTTTAGATGATCATATAGTTTTTCTCCATACTGGATTGTGATATATTATATCAAACAGATTTTCTGATTTTGAAGCAGCCTTTCACTGCTGAGGGAAGTACCTTACTTGAATTTGCTGAATTTGATAAGCTATCATTAAGGATTTTTAACTCTAGCTTAACAAGTGAGATCGCCCTATAATTTTGTTTTCTTGTACTCTGCCAGTCTGATTTTGGTATCAAATTACATTAAACTCATAAAGTGAGTGTTTCTTTTTACATTCTCTGAAACAATGTATGTTAGAAAGTATCTGTTTATGTTACATTTTGTTTGTTTTGAGAGATTACAGTGTTTTGGGGAAAGAACGACTTTTAATTAACAGCTCAATTTCTTTAAAAAAATTTTTAAAGAATTTATTTATTTATTTGACGGAGAGAGCAAGAGAGCACAAGCAGGGGGAGCAGCAGAGGAAGAGGGAGAAGCAGGCTCTCTGCTGAGCAGGGAGCCCAACACGGGGCTCGATCCCAGGACCCTGAGATCATGACCTGAGCTGAAGGCAGATGCTTAACCAACTGAGCCACCCAGGTGCCCCAACAACTCAATTTCTTGAATGGTTATTTGGTTTTTAAAGATTTTCTATTTTGGCAGGCGCAATGGGGAACCTGCTTCTCCTTCTCCCTCTGCCCCCCCGTCCCCCGCTCATGCTCACTCTCAAAATAAATAAATAAAATCTTTTTTAAAAAGATTTTCTATTTTTAAGTCTTTTCCCCCTTAAAACATTATCTATTTAATATTATTTCTCAAATTGTTACTGTAAAGTCACTATATTGTTTTTGTATAATTTCTTATCACCATCTTTAAATTTACTATATTTCTAGTTTGATTTGAGTGACCTAGTTTCATTCAGATAACATGAATTGATGAAAAATCTGAATTATAAGATGTTATAAATGCAATTCATTTCCATGTATAAACTCAAGCTAGGCTGACAAATTTCTGCTTCCACATAGGTCCCAGTGTTAATGACTGCCTGCAGCTAGGCTGGGGCATGAGAATAAGCATCTGTATCACAGAATTTTCTGATTAAAATGACCTCAAAGTTTATCCTGTCCAACTTTCCACTCAGTTCAGAATTCTCTCCTCAATATCCTACACTAATGGTAGTATTCGCCTTGAATGAGAGGCACATAGTGATGGTTTACAGTCTTCACCTATCAATGTTTCCTTTAAATACTCCTTTACTCTGTTCATTTGCTTACCAAAATATCACTGCAGCATTAGTTAAGAGCTTAACTTCAGTGCAGCCCAAATCTGAATAGATTTTCTGTGTATACCCAAGAGATAGAGATGTATGCAAGGGCACAAGGAGAGAGTGAATCTGACCAGTCAGCATAAGAATTACACATGTCTAGACTATACTCATTAACTACCTCCCCCTTCCCCCCAAACACACACATAGGGAAGGAAAAGAAGAGCAGACCTCAAGTAACATTCCCCAGGTAACTTGCAGATGGCTTCAGAAGGAGACCTGAAGGAAAGTTTAGGAGAGTGAAAAAATGTTTATGAAATGTGCAAGGTGGATTGAAAGCATTATCAGGGTGAGGTGGGAGGCAGGGAGGGCAGTGGCGGGAGATGAGGCCAGAAAGAAGAAAGTGGACCCCGGAAGACTGTGAAAACCTTGTCAGTCCAAAGCCTAGGAATGGCATGGTCAGGTGTTTCATTTGCAAATCTCCCTCCAGAAACGGTGCCGCGGACTGGCAGTGCGCACATGGAGACTGAACAAGCAAGCATCTTAGTGAAGCTTCCTGTGGTATCCAAGCTGTAACAAGTTCTACTCTCATCTCTGAAGCCTTAGAGTTAAGGTGTCCTTAGGCGAGAATCTAAATACTAGCTTTTATTCACTTTTTCAATATCTGTATTAGGTATAACCCAGTAAAAACTGAATGAATTATTTGAGACCAAGGAGAGAAGATAGCCTAAATTAAAGAAAAGTCAGATACCCAAAAATACAGAAGGAACCATTAAGTTGGAGTTACACTGGGGAATGTAAATGGGGTGAAATGAGTAGTTTTTACTTTTTCCCCTATCTGGTTCTATCCTGTCATTTGTTGAAATCGTGAGCATACATTACATTTTTTAAATAAAAATAGTTAATAAATTAAAGCAAGGCATTTTTATTCATTTGAAGCCCATATGTTGTTAACTGGGTGTCAAAGTTATAGGAGGTGACTCATTTTTAAGAGCAATTTGCAAACAAGGGGCAAATATCCTTAATGATTCTGTTCTTTAAAACATATAAATATCACCCTTTGTAATATAGCAAAGGCAAGTTAATTTCTATTCCAAAATGAGTTATCAAAATTCAGATTCATTGGGTTAAAAATTGGAAAATTTATGGCAAGGAAAATGGATGATGTATTGCTGGTTTCCTTCGAGGTTGACCTTTAATCTTATGATTGTGGAAGCAGCAAGCCTTCCATTAAAGCTTAGTGCTCAAAGTGGGAGGAGAGGCTGGGGAGAGGGGAGGTGAGCCTGAAAAAAGAAACATAACCATACTCTATATATTTTAGCAACTCTATCATTCTGAGCTAAGAAAATAATCTTTCTCAACCCAAATGAATTTTATCCTAGGCGAGATAGAAAAAAACTAAATACCTAAAAATCTAGTTTTAATCTTTTTCCTGTGCAGCAATATCAGGTATTAAATCAGTATTTGCCTCAATCATCACTGCTTGCCTGTGGTTTTTGTTTGGTCTCTTATGGGGACCAGACTGTGGTTTGGGACATTCACAGGGACTGTGAATGTTCTACATCATTTCTACATCACTAGGTGGTAGCCTTGTAAGCTTATGGCCAATTGACTATAACTTATGTTCCCAGAGAAGTGGCATAGTTTAGTGCTTACCACGAACCCAAGAACCAAGTTGCCTGAGGTTAAGACCAGGCTTTACTACTAACTAGTTTTGTGAACTTGGACAAAGAGCCAGTTTCTGTATCTCAATTTCCCATCAATAAAATGGAGACACTAGAATCTAATGGGGAGGAAGCTGGGAGAATTAAACAGCTTACTTCTTATTAAGTGTTTAAAACCTTGCCTGGCACACACAGTAAGCTTCCTGGAAGTATTAACTGTTTTCATACAGCCAAAGAAAACCCTTTGCCAGGTTTAGAATCTCCTTAGCGCAGACTCAGCATGCAGCCATAGGATTGAACTGATGACCATAACCAAACCATTGCCTCTTGAATACATACTTGTTATGGACTGAATGTTTGTGTCTTCTCAAAATTCATATGTTGAAACCTAATCCCCAATGTGAAGATATTAGGAGGTAAGGCCTTTGGGTAGTGATTAGGTCACGAAGATAGAGCTCTCATGAATGGGATTAGTGCCCTTGTAAAAGAGACCCCGGAGAGCTCCTTTGCTCTTCTGTCATGTGAGGACACAGGGAAGAGACTACTGCCTACATGAAGCAGGAAGCAGATTCTAACCAGACACAGATTCTGCCAGAACCTTGGTCTTGAACTTCCCAGCCTCTATAACTGTGAAAAATGAACTTCTGTTGTTTATATGCCACCCGGTCTGTGGCATTCTGTTATAGCAGCCCGGATGGACTAAGACAAAACTCAAGGATCACATTTACCAATATTGGAAACTTCTGGACAAATCTCAGGAATTCAGATCTTCTGAGAGACCCATAAGAGTATTCTAACACATGCTTCTGGGTTCTTTCATCAGAACAGCATAAATTTGGGTTAAAAAATTATATAATGCTACTTCACTGGATAACTTACTTCATTCTCAAAGTCAGGCCAGTTTTAGTTAAACCTTTGGTCAGAATGGATATGGCCTAGAGCAGTGTTTATCAAGACAGAACAGTCACAAAGTCGCTTTAGATCTATTTTAACTTCTCAGGTGCTCCTATAACCTCTGATTATGTCCAAGGGCTGTGTTGGGCCTCCTGAGACAGTCCATGGCATGTTTAAAATGATTATTAGTAAGTCCTCTAAGCTAAACTTCATCTCTCTATTCTTTTGCTTTTTGGGGTTACACAAAGTAGTCATTTGTATACATGATAATACTTAGAATATTTAAAGTCAGTTAAAGTAGATTCTCCTAGGGATTATGTACTTGAATTAACTTGTAAAGTAATACTTTCTTATAATCAAATTTACTCATGAAAATCTTTTAAGTTGCTCACAAAGTAAAATCCTATTAAAGCTGATTTTACCTCCTGGGTTGGAGGATTGTTCTTTTGGCTGGTCTGTAGATGAAGTGGTTGGCTAGCAGTTAGGAGCCAGATCCCATGAAAAATACTTACCTTTATTCATTTGGCGTAAATGCGTATCATTGAAATTATCCATATGATGTAATACTATGAAATATTTTAGTATTTTCCACTAAACAAACAAACAAACAACAACACCCACTTATCTTCAACACACCAGGCATTGTGTGAGGGTGGGGACTTGTCTCATATTCCTCACCAATAAATGTGGAAAAAGAGACAATTTTTTAACTGAATGGGGAAGCCACTCCTAAGATGAAACTGAGTTTTAAAGAGAAGATTAAGGAGAAAAAAGTATAACGTGAAAGTGATATTCTTCCGAGGAAAATAATGAGATATGACACAAACAACTCTACTGCCAAATCTTGAAAAATGAGTTCACAAAGTGTCATTTTTCAACTTAACATCTAATGTTATTCGTGAATATTTGACTCATCTCTGAAGGAACAATGGTTTGCAGTAAATTCCCAGAATATTTTTTAGGATTAACTTCCAGGAAACTCCAAATAATTGCCATTTACTTAGCCAAATACAGTTTTTCACTAGGACTAATTACAAAGATCTTCAAGTGGACTGTTCAATGAATCCTTCTAAGATACGTACTTCTAAGGAAAGAAGTCATTCTAGAAACAGAAACTAGACTTATTTAGTCCTTCAATTGTATGGAAGAATATTTTATAAGTTGTCATAAAGCAAGAGTGAAAACAAAAATCCCCAGCAGCAATGATAATTGGATCTTCCCAGGAGAGCAACGGCAGACAAGTACATCAAGGCTTCCCACATATCCCTTTGACATCTGAATAGAGGTGAATTTTGTTAAAATAAAGATCTAAGTATTTATTTGGTGAGGAAATGAGCTCACTAATGATCAAAGCTTAATGGATATTGAAGAAAATAGAAAAAGGCATTCTTATACCTTTAAGATCTGGTCTGGGTAGGAAGGGTTCAGGTTAGTTGGTGTGTGCATGAACTATACGTTTTTTGTTTTTGTTTTTTTTAAAGGTAATGGTGAAGGTACTACCTTCTGTCCAAGTTGATTCCTCCATCACTGAAGCCAGACTACAGTAGTTTTGCCCAAACTTGGCAATTTGAAGTGCTGAAAATATCGTAGAAAAGCACTGAATCTTAAAATCTTACTAGCTGCCATTTACTTCGTGACCCTGAATAGCCATCAACCTTCATTCCCTTATCAACTTTAAGGGACAGGAAAGGGATTATATAAATGGAAACTTTGAAAAGCGTTGTGTGAACTATAAAACACTACACAGGTAAGAAGTATAAAGGACTACAATGATTTAGACAATTCAGAGAAAAAATGTAGTGTGAACCTTTTATTTTGATCAAACAAACTTTTACAAATTATATACTCTATAAACTCCCAAAGTTTCACTCATTTAAAAAATAAGAGACAAGGCATCCTGGACTCACAAGATTTCAGTCATGAATAAAATAGTACCAGATTTTCAAGTTATATAAACTAGCTGCATTTTACATACCATAAAAGTGTAGAGAATTGTGACCAAACATTCACTAGTTTCAAGTGTACCTATAAGAAACACATGGATATACTTGGGTTGTCTACCCTACAGTTTCCTATCAACAAACATCTAAGTAATTGACATATATGGCAGACACAACTCCACAAAATCAAATTACACAGATCATTTGCTTTTAATAATCTCAATTTGGAAACTGAAAAATAAGAGGAATGTAGAGTTTAAGTAGATGAAAATGCTATACTTATTGCACACAAGCACATAATGACAAGGAATGTTAGAAGTAGTTCCCCTCAGGAATGATTTTTGAAAATTTAGAGTTTATTGGAAAATTTAAAATCTTTAGTGTGAAAGGCAGGTTAAATGAAGTATTGACTCAATCTCTAAAAATCCGGTAAATTATAGATTTTGTGTAATTAGTTACTATATTAAAATATAGACGTTTTGAGATTAATACTGACTTTAATAGAACATTTAGATGGCTCTGAAGTATCTACTTTTTATAGTTCACTTTAGCTTTATATGTCAATGAAATATAAGATTCCAGGGTGCCTGGGTGGCTCAGTTGTTAAGCCCCTGCCTTCGGCTCAGGTCATGGTCCCAGGGTCCTGGGATGGAGCCCCACATTAGGTTCCCTGCCCCGCAGGAAGCCTGCTTCTCCCTCTCGACTCCCCCTGCTTGTGTTCCTTCTCTCGCTGTGTCTCACTCTGTCAAATAAATAAATAAAATCTTTAAAAAAAAAAGAAATGTCAGATTCCTTGGTGGGAAGTTATATAGCTTGTTCTGCACTAGATACAGGTAATCTGTATATGATTCCAAACAAATGACTGCTTTTCACCTTCAAGGAACCTCTATTTATACAAAATTAGACTGTTTTTATCCATATGTATGGATAAAAGTGCTTCTCAAAGGTACCTAGCCCACTTCCATAATCCTAAAAAAAAGAGCACACAAATGGATAATAGTTTCTATATTTTATGTGAATATTTTTGATATGTCTTTAAACAAATTCAATTGCTATCTAGAAAGGTTGACAAACTTGGTACAAATTTCTCCTACTTGGGAAAGTAAAGATCTAAGAACTCTCTTAAGTCTCCAGTTCTGCGCCATTTATATACTGGTTCATTCACATTTATACACATCTTATGTACCTCTATGGGCTGCAGGTACTTACATTTCAGCAGTTAGGACACCAAAAAAAAACTGAGAGAGAAGGACTTGTTAGAATTAGTCTCCCAAAAAGTTGTTTTGAATCTTGTTACAAATTGATTTAATATGCTTGTGAGTTAAATTTTATATTATATAGACGTTTACCTTAACAAATTTTAATGAAATGTGATTAAGAACTACACTTAACTCTGTAATCTTAAAGAAAGGTATTTTTCATTTATATACAAAAGAATTCAATAGCCAGCAGCATTTAAATAAATAGTCCCATCTCTTCTCTTTTCCCTTTTATAAAGTGCTATTTTTAACTGGGTAGATTTACTATCCAGCTTTTCAATAACTTCACTGTACGTCTCTAAGAAATTCAAGGAAACATTGGAAAATTGAAAGTCTTTAGTATTATAAACATTTGCAAACATTGCTACAAAGCACAGACTATGAGCACAATGAGTGTACTTTATTAGTAAAATAAAAAGTGTACCTTATGTGAGAATCATTGATTTAATAATTACTCCAATTTTTGCTAGTCGTCTAAATCAGAAACAGATTCTGTAGGCAATTCACATCTAAGTACCACCAAATAGGGTCATGTCAAATAGAACCAATGGTTATATGATCCCTAGAATTAAAACTCTGGCAAATTTAGACTTATAATAGCAAAACAAATTAGTGAGAATCAGAACCAAAGGCAATGTTTTACTTAAAAGTACCATAGGTTGTTAAGTGTTCTCTTTAAATAAAAATTTGTGTAGTTATTAATAATGTACCTTAACACTGAGTGCAGTGATACTAGAGATAGTTAAGAGGAAACCACACTATAGATTACCTCAAAAATGAATGTTGCCTGTATCTTTAGTTCAGTGATTAAAGTTGAAATTGCTTTTTAAAAAAATAGTTGAGCACTACTTACAACACAAACAGGATACCATTTTTATTCACATTATTCTCTAAATGGTATTGTCGCTTTTCAACTTTGACCTGACCTTCAGTAGTATTTTAAAAGGTAAATGCAATTTGTAAAAAACAAAAAACCAGAGCAGTATGTAGTTTTGTTCACACTTACAATTTCATTACAACCTGCATTTCTTGTTGCTCTTGGAAGAGTAATCACTTTTAAAAACAGAAACATGAAAGTGCAATATTCCTTATTTTGCATGGCATCCAGTAATGGTAAAATCAAAGGAACCCTCAATCATCAATTCTGTACACCCAATTTAAATACATTTCCAGTCCTCAGAAACAGGGACTCCAGGGCAGAGGGGTGGCATAGGGAAAAGAGGCCTAGGGCACGGTTTGATGAAAAAAATCACTGGAAACCTACTTCACAGAGAATGGTAGGGGGAATTCCTCCCACCCATTCCAACTCCCCAAGTAAGAATGCAGAATTTAGCCTCTTTTCTGGTCTCTCTTCCTTGCCTACACTGTGTATTCTATTCCTGAAGACCAATAAACCTAGAATTTTCTAAAAGGAATTATTTTTACCCAAATACATTGGACTTCGGCCTCAGTTTGAATGAGGATGAGTGGCCTTTAAGAGGCCGGTCCTCCTCTTCCTCCTCCCCCTCCTCCAGTGGCTGCTCCGGGTCTCTGAAAGAGGGTGTAGTGTGGATGATCTGGGTGCGGAAGCGGATTTTGTTGAGTCTGGGTTTTATTCGTCCACTAGAGCTGCCGGGGCCCTTGCGACCTGGATCCTTTGCTTTGGCTCCAGCCCATCCCTCAGTCAAGTGCTGGTGGTGGTGGTGATGATGGTGATGATCCCCTCCATCCTCCAGAACATGTGAGAGTTTGTAGGTGATGAGGTGTGAAGGGAGCACCTTTGAAAGCCTCCAACGCCCACCCCCGCTGCCAGTGGCACTCTCTCCATCGTCCTCGTCCAGGGCTCCCACCAGGTTCTTGATTTCCTCCGCGATGCTCTGACTCAGGTACTGAGAGGCCTTTTTCCCACTGTAGTCCCTGATGTCCACGTCTGCGTCGTAAGCCCCCACCAGCAACTTCACCACCTCCACATGCCCGTGCATGGCAGCTAAGTGCAGGGCAGTGTAGCCTCCGCTTGTCCTGGCGTTGATGTTCACTGGCAGCTGGTGTTTGTTAGCGAAGTTGACCAGCATGGCCAGGAGCTCCTGTCTGCCGTGCTTGGCGGCCCAATGCAGGCAGGTGAAGCCAGTGATAAAGTCTCGCTTGGCGAGCAGGCCGGGCTCGCAGGTGAGCAACCCTTCCAGGCTGTCCCACTTGCCTTCAGAGGCTGAGAGCATCCAGGCGTGTTCTAGAGGGTCCAGCGTCACTGAACCCCCGCCGCTGCTCTCCTCCTCTGCCGACGACGAAGCGACTGATGCGCTGTCTGAGTCGCCCCCGCCTTTGCCGCGTAGTCCCCCAGAGGAGCTGCCCGGGCTGCTCCCCCCGGGACAAACGCTCCTCTTCAGCTGCGGGGAGCTGCCCATCACAAGATCCCGGAGGTTCTGGCGGGTAGACCTTGGGGTGGTTACGCCCCCGGGGGAGCTGCCCGAGTCCATCTCGCCGCAGCCGTGGGGCGGGGGCGCCAGGTCCTCGCTGGGCCCGGGGACCGGTCCCCGGGGGGGAGGTTGCATGTCTCGCCGCGAGTTTTTCCTCCGGGCACCGCCGCTCAGGCGCAGCCCGTTCCGGCTCTCGCCCGCCGCGCTTGGCCGCCCAAGCGCTGCGGCCGGGGGCTCGCAACGTGGACTTGGGGACGCCTCCGGGGACGCCTCCGGGGACGCCGTCTCTGCGCACAGGCCGCTCTCCCGGGTCTCGACCAGGCCGTCGGGCGCCCCAGGGGCGCAGCTGCTGGACTCGGGCTCTGCAGTCACCGAGATGCTGGGGAGGTCCCGTGGGGGCACGGCTTCGGACGGTGGGGCCTCCTCCAAGAACCTCTTCTTAAGGTGCACGTACTTAGAGCCGTCGGCAGGGTCGGTGCGCACCGTAGCCACCGCATTGACCAGCTCCTTGAAAAGGGCGCGGGCGCGGGTGCGCTGCTCGGGCTCGCCGCCCAGGGCACCCCTGAAGTGCCGCACCAGCTCGGCGTGCCGGGCCCGACCCCCGCGCTCCGAGAGGAAGCGCAGCACGGCTTCGGGGCTGAACTCCGCCGGCCCCTCCATCCTTGGCCGCGCTGCTCGTCCGGCGGCGGGCGGTTCAACCCGGCCCCATCTCGGCCGGCTTCCAAACGCTGGCTTCTGACCGACGTACAGTCGAATCGGCTAGCTCCTCAGGGTCCGTGCCTGGCTGTCCGCGGCGGGAGACGCCACCACCGCCTTACTGGGGCCGCGCCCCGGGCGAACACGCCCCCGCCGGCCCCGCCCCCGCCGGCTGCACCCCGCCCCCGAACCCGCCCACTTCCGGTCCCCGTGCTGGCCGCAAGATCGGCTCCCGCCGGGCGCCGGCGGGCACGCCCCCTCCCCGCCCCATGGCCCGCCCACTTCCGGCCTTCGCGGGGGCCCGCAATCAGTGCGCCCGCCCGCTGCTGTCCGCTGGCCGAGGTTTGTTTCCTCGCATCTTCTTCCTCAGGTCCCGAATCTCCTCCAGTCACCCTCCCCCTGCATGAATTTGTCGTTCTATGAGACGTCGAGGGGCACTCCTATGAGAGGCTCGCTTCGCGCGCCCGCTCAACGATTTGGCGCGGTTAATGGCGCGCGCCCCGCCTAGTGGGGGCCTCCGCCCTCCGGCTCTGCGCCCTCGCGTCACTGAGGCCACTAGGCTTGGCTCCTCCCCTTTCCCCAACACCCTCTCCATGCTACCCCCCTCCCCCAGCGGAGGCTGGTCCCGCCCGTTACACCCGCCTCCGGCCCGCGCTTCGCGCGTTCCACCCGTTCCGGCCCCCCCTTGGCTCCCTTCGTGGTCCGGACGCTCGCTCGGGAGCCGGGGCTGAGACCCCCGCTTCACTGGGACCCCCGCCTTCGCTCAGCTCTCGCTCGGGACCATGACCTCTGAGGTGGCGCGGCACCTGGTGAGTCCCGGTCGACCCCTCAAGCCCCCTTCGCTGCTCAGCGCTGCCCCCTCCCCCAAGGGCCCAACTCCCAGGACCCCCGCCCCGCCTTTCCCGGGGTCCTAGCGTAACTTCCTTAGCCCGGGGCTCAGGGCCGGCAGCCCAGTCCCGGCCCCGTCCAGTTCAGGCGGCGATTGTGAGCCGCGCCCCTCCCCAGCCCTTAACTGCCCACTCTCCGGGCTCCCGCGGCCGGCTGGTCCAACCCGGTTGGGAATGGGGGGATTCTCTTTCTCCTGCTGCAGCGGAGGAGACGCCCGGCGTGGCTGTACCTCGCCTCCAGAAGCGAGGCCCAGGGCGGACCCCCACAGCTCGCGGAGAGCGCGGTGCTGGAGTGGCTGGAGGTTTTTTCATTGCTTCCCTGTCTCGCCAAAAGTTAAATCTGAAACAGTGATTGTGGGTCCATCATTTTTATAACGGTTTTGGGCGCACAGAGCAGATTAATGCAATAGTAGTGTAATATTTTATGGTTGTACACTCTTCCCTGACTATACCCACTGGAGCCCAGATTCCTTGGACTTTCAAGAAGCTCCCTCTTTTTACCAACTGTGCGCTTGTCCAAGTTGTCCTCCATTAGGATTTGAGCTTTTTTTTTTCCTTTGCCTTGGCACCCTTGAACATTAAAAGAACGTAAGTTTTGTTCAATGATTTGTTCAGTGTTTTATACTTTTAAAATCACTTAAATATTTACCTCATTTGATAGTAAGCCAGTGGTTCTCAAGGTGTGGTCACAATTATTTTCATAACAATACCAAGCAGTTATTTGCCCTTTTCACCCTCTTTCTAAGTACACATTGAATTTTCCAGAGACTGCATGAGGTGGGATGACCTCACCATTCTGAGGGCTAATGTGTGTACTTGTCTTCTAAAAAAATTCTCTTTTAATTACTAATGCTGTAAACATTAATGTTTGTAATCCAGGTAAGTGAAAGCTCTTTGGGGGCCTGAGACCAAAATGTTTGGGAACTACTGGTCTAAGCAATCTCCTAAATTAGTTTAGATAGTAGGAACAGAGTTCAGATTGTAGCCATAGAGGTAAGGTGATGTGTGGAAGTTATACAGCGTTTCTTTGATAGAGCCTGGATAAGGACTTTTCTCCCTGATACAGCCCAGGTCTCTTTCCACTTTTATCACGTGTTTGGAGAAATCTGTTTTTCTGTCTGAACTGTGCTACAGTTGCTTGGTGTGCGTATGTAGGTGAGGAAAATGTGTTTTATAAACTCTGATTCAGAGTAATTGTCAGAATTAAACGTGGGCTAAAGAGAGCACTTCATTTAATTGGTGTTGGATTTCTTGTCAGTTGCTGTACTTATTTTGCAGTAATGCTACCTTTATTTTCTAATTTAACTTTTTATTTTGAGGTAATTGAGGATTCAGATGTAGTTTTGCAGTTAGTAAATAATAGAGATCCCCTGTACCCTTAATCCAGTTTTCTTCAATAATAACATCTTGCAAAACTGTAGTACAAGACCACAACCAGGACATTGCTACTGATAACTGTGAAGATAGAGAACCTTCCATCACCACAGGATCCCTCAGGTTGTCCATTTATACCACATCCACTTCATTTCTACCCCACTTCCTCCTTATTAACCCCTGACAACCAGTAATCTGTTTTTCATTTCTGTAATTTTCTCATTTTAAGACTGTTATATAATGGAATCACATAGTATGTAACCTTTTGGGATTGGATTTTTTTCATGGAGCAAAATTCTCTGGAGATTTCATCCAGGTGGTTGCATGTGTCATTAGTTTGCTCCTTTTAATTGCTGAGTGGTATTCCATGGTATGGATGTACCACACTTTGTTTGAAGGACATTTAGTTGTTTCCATTGTTGGGCTACTATGAATAATGTTGTTGTAAACATTCCAGTGCAGTAACATGTCATGTCATATAAGTCTTCATTTCTCTGGGATAAATGCCCAGGAGTATAGTTGCTGGTTCACAAGGCAGTTGCATGTTTAGGGTTTTTTTTGTTTTTTAAAAGATTTTATTTATTTATTTGTCAGAGAGAGAGAAAAAGAGAGAGCAGGGGGAGTGGCAGAGGGAGAAGCAGACTCCCGGCTGAGCAAGGAGCCCGATGCGGGACACCATCTGAGGACCCTGGGATCATGACCTAAGCTGAAGGCAGACGCTTAACCGTCTGAGCCACCCGGGTGTCCCGCATGTTTAGTTTTGATGAAAAACTGTTAAAATTGTTTTCCAGAGTGTCTGCACCATTTTACATTCCCACCAGCAATGTATGTGGGGTCAGTCTCTCCACATCCTCATCAGCATTTAGTGTTCCTATTTTTTATTTAGACATTTTGATAGATATGTATGTATGTATGACAGGTATGTGGTTTTAATTTGCATTCTCCTAATGGTTAATGATGTTTAGCATCTTTTCATGGGCTTATTTGTCATCTGCATATTCTCTTCAGTGAAATGTCTCTTCATTTCTTTTTTTTTATTATGTTCAGTTAGCCAACATATAGTACATCATTAGTTTTTGATGTAGTGTTCAATGATTCATTACTTGCATATAATACCTAGTGCTCATCACAAGTGTCTCTTCATTTCTTTAGCCCATTTGCTAATTGGATTTTTTTACTGTTGATTTTCGAGGGTTTTTTTTTCTTTTTTAAAAATTTGTCTGGTGCCAGTCCCTTCTTGATACGTAGTTTGCAAATGTTTTCTCTCAGTCTGTTGTTTTTTTTTCTTGTCCTCTTAAAAGACTCTTTTGCAGAGCAAAAGTTTTTAGTTTTGATAAAATCTGTTTTAACAGTTTTTCCTCCAATGGATTATACTTTTGGTGTTAAGTCATAGAACTCTTTGCCTAACCTTAGATCCCAAACGTTTTCTCATTTTTTTCCTAAAAGTTTTATAGTTTATTATTTTACATTAAGCCCATGACCCGTTTTTTTTTTTTTTTTTTTAAGGTTTTGTTTATTTTAGAGAGAGAGTGTGAATGGAGGAAGGGGCAGAGGGAGAGGGAAAGAGAGAATTCAAGCAGACTCCCTGCTGAGGGTGGAGCCCCGCTGCAGGGCTCCATCTTATGACCCTGAGGTCATGACCTGAGCTGAAATCAAGAGTCAGACTCTTAACTGACTGAGCCACCCAGGAGCCCCAAGCCCATGACCTGTTTTGAGTTAGTTTTTGTATAAGGTTTAAGACTAGATCAAGTGTCATTTTTTGGCTTGTGGGTGCTCCAACACCATTTGTCAAAAATGCTATCTATCCTCTATTGAATTGTTTTTGCACTTTGTCAAAAAGCAGTTGAGTATATTTGTGTGGATCTATTTGTGGGTCCCTATTAGCACACAGCCTTGATTCTTGTAGCTGTATAAGTCTTGAAATAGAGTGGATTGGTACTTCTCACTTTTTTATTTTTCTTTTTTTTTTAAGATTATTTATTTATTTTATTTATTTAAAAGAGAGACAGAGATAGCGAGAGAGAGCACAGGTGGGGAGAAGAGGGAGAAGCGGGAGAAGCAGGCTTGCCACCAAGCAGGGAACCCGACACGGGGTTCGATCCCATGACCTAAGTTGAAGGCAGATGCTTAACCGACTGAGCCACCCAGGTGCCCCTATTCTTATTTTTTCAAAAATTATTTGGTTATTCTAGTTCCTTTGCCTTTCATTATAAATTTTAGAATATTCTTGTCAATATCTACAAAGAATTTTGCTAGGATTTTGATAAGGATTACATTAAATCTATCAATTTAGGGAGAATTGAAATCTCTCGTATGTTGAGTCTTCCAACTTACAGACATGGTGTCTCTCCCCATTTCTTTATATTTTCTTTCATTTCTTTCTTCAGCATTATGTAGTTTTCAGCATACAAGTCTTGCATGTTTGATTTACACCCCTTTCATTTTTTTAAGCAATTGTAAATTATATTTTTAATTTTATCATCCCTATATTCATTGTTAACATATAGAAATACAGTTTATTTTAGTATATTTATCTTGTGTCCTTTGACCTTGCTGAATTCATTTATTCTTGAAGCTGGGATTCCTAGTGCATTCCTTGGGATGGTCTTCATAGAAAATCATGTCATTTGCACATAGAGACAGTTTTATTTCTTTCTTTCCAATCTGTCTTTTCTTGCTGCCTTATTTGTGCTGCTTAGGACTTGTAGCATTATTTGAAAAAGAGTGGTAAGAATAGATGTTCTTGCTTTGTTTGTGATGTTGAGGGGAAGACATTCAGTCTTTCATCACAGACGCAGATTTTTTTGTAGATTTCTATCAATTCATGAGGGATATTGGCCTGTAGGTTTTTTGTATTGTCTTGGTCTGGTATCAGAGTAATAATAGCTTCATAACATTAATTGGGAAGTGTTCCCTCCTTTTCTTTTTCTAGAAGAGTGTGTGTAGAATTGGTGTTAATTCTTTTTTAAATGTTTGATAGCCTTCTTCAGTGAAACCATCTGGGCCTGGAGGTTTCTTTTTTAGAGTTTTAAAATTACAGATTTTATTTCCTTAGTAGTTATGTGGCTATTAATATTATTTCTTATTGGATGAACTGTGGTAATGGGTTGTTTGGTGATCCATTCCTTCCCAGTTGTTAAATTTATGTGTATAGAGTTGTTCATAATATTCCCTTTATTATCGTTTTGATGTCTTCAGGGTCTGTAATGATGTTCCCTGTAACATTCCTCATAGGGTTAATTTGTGTCTTCTTCCTTTCTTGGTCCATTTTGCTAGAAGTTTGTCAATTTCATCTTTTCAAAGAACTCGCTTTAGTTCATTGATTTTTCTCTATTGTTTTTGTATTTAAATATAATTTATTTATCATCTTACCTTTATTTATTTATTTTTGCTTGTTCTCAGTTTCTTTTGCTCTTCTTTTTCTCAGTTTTTGAGGGTAGACCCTAGATCACTGATTTGAGACTTTTCCTCCTTTCTAATAAATATATGGACTTGGTGGTGTGAATTTCCCTCACAGCATAGCTTTAGCTGTGTCCCACAAATTTGGGTATGTTGTATTTTCATTTTCATTTTACCTTTATTTTTTAAAGAGCTATGTTAAATCTCAGTTGATAGGTTTTCAGACTTTTTTTAAGAGGAGAGAACATCAGGACTTAGGGAAGTTTCATATTTTGCTCAAGGAATTATAGCTGGTGATGGTGAGATCTGCTCTTGGCCATATTGTTTCTGCCACTGTCTCCAGCATTGTCCCTTATTAGTAATTGCATAAGTGTTATGATTCAAGAGATCTTGACTGTATAGTTATTTATTGCTGACTGCAATAGTAGATCTTGAAATAACGTTGACTATCTTTTCCTTTCTCCTGAGAAAAGCACTTGGAATTTGCCGCTTTTCCAGATTGTCCTTACCAAAACTTTTAAATGGTGTCTGAATTTTTTCAACTTTTATCTGCATTTGTGATTTCTTCTTTCAGCTGTAATGCTTCTGAACTCTTTTATGTTTCTTTTTTAGTTATCCTTCAGTGAAGAGAATGTATCTTAGAGGCTTTCCTCATTTGTTTTATTTTCTGTTTCGAAGTTGTGATTCTTAATTTTCTACTTTCATGTCCTGGAATTAATTACCACCTCAGTGCCTTGTGTATTTCCATTTCTCCATATGGAGAAACATCCTTTTTTTTCCCACTGATCCAGCTCCTATAATCATTATAGGATAATGAAAGACCAGGTTCCTGTCCAACCTTCTCTGAAGCTTTCCCAGAGAATCCTAATCCTTGACAATCTGTCATACTGCTCATTTGCCACTTAGTCATATGCTACTTTGTAATACCTCCTAACTTATGTTTTGTATTGTTACTTAACTTTTTGCATCAATTAAGTTTTAATGAGCCTTGCATTTTCCCCCTCTGTCTGTCATTTTCCCCCTCATGATCTGTCTTCAGGAAGAGCAACCTTTAATATTCTTTGTATCCTTCAGAGCCATGATTATATATTGTTGACAGATGTTGATTATTCTTTATATGGAAAATAAGTTCACCTTGAATCATTTTATTCTTGTTGAATGTTAAATGCAGAAATTATAAATTCTTTTTTTTTTTTAATAAAGATTTTATTTATTTATTTGACAGAGAGAGAGATAGTGAGAGCAGGAACACAAGCAGGGGGAGTGGGAGAGTGAGAAGCAGGCTTCCTGCCGAGCAGGGAGCCCGATGTGGGACTCGATCCCAGGACCCTGGGATCATGACCTGAGCCGAAGGCAGACGCTTAACGACTGAGCCACCCAGGCGCCCCAGAAATTATAAATTCTTACAGGCAGCCAGGAGTTATTTCTTGGTCTACATTTATGCTTTCATGAAGCTCCACCTTCCACCAGGCTGGACACAGATAATGTCATACCTTTTAGGCATTCCCAGACCGGTTTTGATCCTAACAAAGTCCCAGACTACCTATTTGTATTGGTATATACGTATGTATGTATGTATATATGTATGTATTTAATTTAGTGTGTGGGAGAAGAGGAAGGGCAGTACTTTTAAAATTTTATATTTTACTTCAGAATAGATATCCTCTCTTCAGGAATATGTATCAACCTCCATTTTTAACCGTATTAAATCTGATTTTCTCTGCTTAAGATTTTAAGTACTTCTAATACAAAATACCTGATTTTCAAAGCTCTCTCAGAACTTTGATTTTACACTTTCTTCTCATATCTGGAAGGAAGTTTGATGCTTTATTTCAAAAATTTATTTAACACCTTGTAATATTTGTTATCTACTACTGATTTGAAGATCACGGAAATAGGAATCACATTTCTTATAGTCTCAATAACATAAATAAAAGATGAAAAACTCATTTTAAATACCTTAAAAATAAATATGATTTTGTAGACTGGGACATAGCACTTAGACTTTGTTAGTATTACTTTTAGTAATTATGCATATTTTGTTCCAATATTCTTTTCTCAGCAAGTCTTGAGATTTTTCACTGAGGATTTAGCTGAAACAGTTCATTCCAGAACATGACATTTTGAGGGTGAATTTTGTTTGCCAACCTTATATATTTTGGCACGCCCCCTTTTCCTTGTTTGCTTTGCTTAAATAATGTCGCATCAAATGTACAGGTTTCCCTTTGGCTACCTACAAACCTTATTATCATAGATGAATGAAGGTGTGTGATTACAGTTTTACCTAGTTAGAATAAAGTCTTGCTTGAGTCCTGGATTTTCTGCAACAGTGCCAGTTATCTTTCTAAGTACCATGATCCCTTTAGACCTTGTGTTTGGAGAAACATGGTTACCATCATATTCTCTCAGTAACCATGAATTGACTACATTGGGAATTCTAGAATTTTCAGATTTCTTTCAGTCTGTTTTTTTCAGACACTAGACAGTTATAAATTATGGAGTAAGTAAATTGTCAGGCCAAATTTTAAAAAGTGAACTGGGTATTGAGACTAGAAAGGAAGGTAAATTCAAACAGCATGTGAACGATTTTTGAAATTCACCCTTGGGGATATATAAACTAAGGAGAATGATCCTAGGCTTTAGAATTTCACTCCCACTTCTTTCTGTTACAAGGGAAGATGCTTGGAGACTCAAGTGAGAGAAAGTGGTAGTTTCTCTGATAAGAACAGGGGAGAGCTAAGGCTATAGAGTCTCTGTTAGAGGAGAGGGATAAAGATAGACCCTCTCAGCCATGTTCCATTTAAGGCTGTCCCACATCTTTTTCCATTTAAAGAATCCTACATGCTCTGATGTCTAGGCCTGAGACAACTGACAGAAAAGTATACAGCAGTATAGTGGAGATTGCATAGTAATCATTTCGTTAACAAAAGTTGTGTTCCAAAATCCTTATGACCAGAGGTAGAAATTATATAGGAGGCCTAGGGTTATTTGCTGGGATGTCAGACCAGAGTAATATATTAAATTGAAATATAAACTAAAATAATGCTGTATGTTGAACAAAGTAATATATACATAGGAAGAAGAAGGGGCTATGGTTAGGGGAAAGGAGAAGAGACAGTTGTGTTTGAGATTTGGGTGTGGGGTGAGACCAGGATGACCCAGCCCTGCAGGTCCTTGCCAGGTATGATGGGTGCCTCAGCCCCTTCAAGCTAGTTTTAAGCAGCCTAGTGTCACATGACCAAGGGGTTTACCAAAGGGAAGATGGGAGAATCGTCAGACATCTCTGATCTCCTTTCCCCTCTCCTCTTAAGAACCAGGTCAAGTTTATCCTACTCTCTGTGTGGGCTATGCTTATAGAGACACTAAGGAGTCCTGTTGTTTTGGTTAGCCTTATATGTGTAGAAAGATATTTTGTGAGTCATCTGTATGCTGGTTTTTTGTTTGTTTTTTTTTAAGATTTTATTTATTTTTTGACAAGAGAGACAGTGAGAGAGGGAACACAAGCAGGGGGAGTGGGGGAGGGAGAAGCAGACTTCCCTCTGAGCAAGGAGCCCTATGTGGAGCTGGATCTCAGGACCCTGGGATCATGACCTGAGCCGAAGGCAGATGCTTAACGACTGAGCCACCCAGGCGCCCCTGTATGCTGTTTTTTTCATAAACAAATATAAGTTGTGCTCAGCAATATTTTGCCTAGTTGTATGTATACTCTATAGCTGGAACATTACTTTGAGCTGTGGATTAAGCCAGAATTGCTCAAATGATTTTTGAAAATCAAAAGATGTCTTTGTTATAAAGGAGTCTTATTTTAAGAGGTGTTGTTAACTAGGGTGGTCCTGTATATGTGGATGAGAAATTGTCCTCTTTGACATATTCATAGCTAGTACTGCTCAGTATGCAGAGCAGTGAGTCAGGGCTTCAAAAACAAAAACATTGAATTATCCCCCACCTCCAATATGATCTTCAGCATTTTCCCATTTATACTGCATGAAATCCACTTATTCTCTTGTGAAAGTATAGCTAGCTCTGGGAAGTCAGTGGGTAAGTATAGCTAGCTCTGGAAAGTCAGTGGGTCACTTTCCTAACACCTGGTGAGGTCTTGGGAATCCAGAAAGGGAATCCATTAGGAGTGAATACGGGTGGGCAGTTTTGATTTAGGGCCAGATTGGGGGAAGAGACTGGAGTGGGAAAGACAGCATGGGAGAGTGCTGCAAAAGCAAGGTGGGAAAAGACAAAATGGCAAACATGTCCTGTCCCAAGGTTTACCTAGAGTAGTAGTTCTCAACCTTTTATTTTCGTTATTGCCCCTTAAGGTGAAAAATTAAATTTAAATCAAATTTTGTTAATAAGAGATTTAATCAGTCTTTTAAAATTAATCTAATTAATTGAATAACTTTAAGTTCTCCCTGATAAGAGGAATTCAATACCAAAGAACAATTCTTTTAGGTAGGTTGAGCTTAGGAGGGCTACAAACCATTGACTTTGGGGTTTTTCATGCCCTAAGGGCTGATTTCCACCACCTTTCTGTGGGTTAGGTAATATCTCCACTACAAATGCATGACCTAGAGTTGGTCTTCTAGGAAGAGGGCAGCAAATATGCTTTCTTCTTAGTTAGCTGCTGGATTTGAAAACTTAGTCTTGGGCTGTAAATTGTTTGTATATCATAGGTAAATAAATAAGGCATTTGTGAACCTACTCAGGACTGAACTCCATTTATAATATTGTTTCTATGGAAACTGTATTCTAACTTCAAGAAGCTTATTACTGAAATGAACTTTTGGAAAATACAACCTATTTGTAAGATTATGATTTGTACTAGTTTTAAGTTATATAGTGAAGAGTTTGCAAGAGTTCAATATTGAGCTAAAGAAGAGATGGCTATAGATTAGAAGAACTGGCTGTATATTTTAGGTAGGAAGAAGATTCAATATCTCAGACTGAGTCTGTATACTCAATCTTAAAATAACATGAGATACCTTTTAATTGTATTTACTAATCATGAAAAAATTCCCTTTAAATTTTTTTAGGTATAGTTGTAAAAAACTAAAGGGAACTTTAGCCATTACTTTCAACTTCTTTGGACATATTTTTACTTCTTTTAGTGGTCTAATAATTTCTAAAGATCTTTGCAAACATTAAAGTATTCAAGATGTGTTTTTACATTTTTTTTCCTAAAGATTTATTTATTTATTTGCCAGAGAGAGAAAGAGAGAGAGCATGAGCAGGAGGGGCAGAGGGGGAGAGAATCTCAAGCACATACTCTGTGCTGAGCGTGGAGCTCAGTTGGGCTCAGGCCTGGATCCCATGACCCTGAGATCATGACCTGAGCGGAAACCAAGAGTCGGACGCTTAACCGACTGAGCCACCCAGGTGCCCCTCAAGATATATTTTTATATGGATTTCTCCTTTGCTGCTTTGAGTATATCCGCCGGGATAATTGAATGTTACCAAATGCTAAGGTGCTTTCCCTGTGACAAGTACTTAGGTTGTATTATCACATTTATCCTCCTAACCCCAGGAGCTCAATACTGTTATTCATTTTGTGGGGGATGAGGGTTAACTTTCTTAAATTTTACTGAGAAATCTTTTTTTTTTTAAAGATTTTATTTACTCGAGAGAGAGGCAGAGAGAGTGAGAGAGAACACAAGTGGGGTGAGGGGCAGAGTAGCAGGGAGCCCTATGCAAGGCTTGATCCCAGGACTCCAGGATCATGACCTGAGCCAAAGGCAGACACCCAACCAACTGAGCCACCCAGGCGCCCCCAGAGAAATCTTGTTTTGTTCATGTTTTCATTGTACCTCCTTGTCCCAGACCCTCATACAGGGCTTTGGCAGTTACTTTGTGCTCCAGCAGTTTGCATCTGTTGCCACCATAAGCAGTTAATTCTAACAGCCTTCTTAAGCCATACATTTATACTGACGTCATGTTAACTCTTCTCTGCTGTGACATGGACCATTGAGATCATTTCTAGGGCTCTCTCTTTTGGGAGAAGGTGGCTGCTTGTCATACAGTAACAGAGATTCTGTTGCATAGAAAAGAAATATAATTTACAGTTTCCACATAATTCTGAGAGCCAAAAGAACCTAATGCTGAATTGTAATTTGAACAGTTGGAGAAAATATTTTAATCTCCTTTTGCATTTGCTTATTTTGGTGTATATTTACTTTTTTATTGCTGCTTACAAATATGTTGTCTTAGTTTATCCTCAGATGTTCTAAGTTTTTGTTAGCTATGGCTTTCCCATGTATTGATTACTTATGTTTAGTTAGCAAATTTTGTTATAGCTTCATGAATTAAGTTTTTTTGTTGAGGTATAATATATGTGTAGTGAAATTTACCCTTTTTTAGTATAAAGTTCCATGAGTTTTGATGAACACAAGCAGTTGTGTAACCATAACCATAATCAAAGATATAGAACAGTTCTATCACTGTCCAACCCCCTATTCCTTTGTGCTTCTTTGTAGTCTTTCTCCTGATCTCTGACAATCACTTAATCAGTTTTCTGCCCCAATTGTTTTGCCTTTACCAGAGTGTCCTATGTGTGGAATTACCATAGCTTTTGAGCTGGCTTCTTTTACTGAATGTAATACTTCTGAGATTTGTCCCTGTTGTTGCATGTTCTTTTTTATTGCTGAGTATTAGCCCATTGTATGGATGTGTTAACAGTTGAGTTTGTTCATTCTTTCTCCATTTGAGGAACATTTGGGTTGTTTCCAGTTTTAACAGTTTTGAATGAAGTTACTAGTTACATTCACATACAGGTTTTTATATGAATATAATTTTTCATTTCATCTGGGTTGATATCTAGGAGTAAGATTGCTGAGTGGAATGGTAAGTGTTTATTTAATTTAAGAAACTGTCAAACTGTTTTCCAAAATGTTTGTACCAATTTGTATTCCCACCAATACTGACTGAGAGCCCTTGTTGCTCTGCATCTTTACTGGTGTTGTCAGTTTTTTAAAAAGTCATTTTGATAGGTATGTCGTGATATCTCGTGATTTATTTGGCTTTACCTAATGACTGATGATGTTAAGCATCTTGTCATGTTCTTAAAACTTTTTTAAGTTAAGTTATTGTGTAATTATTGAGTTGTACAAGTTTTAAATATATATGTATTTCTCATATAAGTCCTTTATGAGATAAATGACTTACAAATGTGTTGTCAAAGTATGTGTCTTGTGTTTTCATTCTCTTAACAGTGTGTTTTGAAGAGCAGATGTTTTTTAGTTTGTTAGGTTCAATTTATCATTTTTTCTTTATGGATCACGCTTTTGGTGTTGTAGCTAAGAAATTTTTGTCTAACCTAAGGACTCAAAGTTTTAGGTCTACAATCTATTTTGAGCTAATTTTTGTATATAGTACAAGGTTCCTTTTTTTTTTTTTTTCCCATATGGGAGTCCAATTGTTCCAGCACCATTTTTTAAAAAGACTTGCCTTTCTCCATTGAACTGCACCTTGTTGGAAATCTCCCCCTCTCCCCCTTTGTGCTTTGACTGCTCTGGATCACATCACTCTCTTCCCTTCATAACATTGACGACACTCTGCTTTCCTCTTTAACTGTCTCCTCTTCACTAAACTCCTTGAAAGTAGGAACTTTTATATGGGACTGAGGATGGAAAGGGTATCCAGGCAGAGGGAATGACAGTTGCAAACGGCCTACCTGTGGTGGGGTGGGGCTTTGGCATGTCTGAAAACATGCCCGAAGTGGGGGCATCAAGAACAAGGTGAAGCTGGAGAGATAGAGATAGATGGTGGAGAGTATGGCCCAGGGCAAAAGGATTGCCCTACAGAGGGAACAGGGCATCATCACAGCATGATATTCCTCTTTGTCAGTATAGATGAAAGAGGAATAATAAAAATTTTCACCTATTTATTGCTTGTGTCTTTTTCCACAGTTCCCCAGAGTTCCTCCCACCGCTTTTCTTCGGTTCAGATGGATTAAGCCTTCCTATGTATTTGTTAATTTAGTCAGAATATAGTAATATTTTACCAATTTTACATGTGACCAAACTTCCCAGAGGGGATTTGTGGGAGCTTTGTTTCAAGGTTTACTGTCATTAATGGACACCCCTTGTAGGGTGGAACCTATTTTCATAGCATATGCTTTATGCCTGTCTTCCCCTAACTGGAATGGAAGCTTCCTGATGGCCAGGACTTTTTTCTATTTTGTTAAGTTATACTTCCCCTGTACCTAAGACAGTTCCTCGAACATAGTAGTCATTCAATACATACCTGTTGAATAAATGCATTTTTATAGATATTTGAAAAATACTTATTTCTTTTTTTCTTTTAGTCTTTGTTAAATTCACATAAGTGAAGGGGCGCCTGGGTGGCTCAGTCGTTAAGCGTCTGTCTTCGACTCAGGTCATGATCCTGGGGTCTTGGGATTGAGCCCCGAATCGGGCTCCCTGCTCAGCGGGAAGCCTGCTTCTCCCTCTCCCACTCCCCCTGCTTATGTTCCCTCTCTCGCTGCCTCTCTCTCTGTCAAATAAATAAATAAAATCTTTAAAAAAAATTCACTTAAGTGATAATGGATATCAAGAAAAAAAGAGTCAGACTCTGTATATGCTTGTTCATATGCGTAAATAACTTGTAACCATGGTGTCAATACAGTCTTAAATTCTTATTTTGCCACTTAATATCACATCATATCATTTCTCTTAATTTTCATAATTATTGCTTCCAATTTTTGTAATAATATTGCCCATAGTCAGTATTTCAATGTAGACTTATATGCAACTTTTCCCTTTTTTTTTAAACATTTCTTTTTCTGACTTATAAAAATGGAAACTACCTTCTAAACTGCAGCCTGTTAGTAGTAATACAGCATTAACTATGTTCAGTCTAAAAAGTAAGCCTGACTGGGTAAGTGACTTAGGCTAAGTTTTTAGTGCTCTAAAATGTAGAATTACCAATATGGATGAATTCCAGTCTTAGAGAATCAGTGGAAACTTCAAGAGAAATGGGAATTACCACTGTATTTTTAATAATCATGTAAAAATTACCCTAGATTAATTATATACTTGACTAAAGATTTGGGTGATTAGACTCTCCGTGGGGGATCCAGAGTGCCCATGAGAACCTTAAACTCAGTATTTCCAAAGTTTCATCAGACCTGTGCTGATTTATCTCATTTCTTTCCTGCCTCACAGTAATATCTACCAAATTACCTTAGGTCAAGACACTTGAAGGTGGGCAGGGCTTCACTCTAAGGCAGAGTGGATGTCCAGCCCCCTCTTGCCTTGTCCAGGCTCACCTTTTGTGTCCTCCTTGCACTTAACCTTAAGCCTCTTTAGGCTTAAATGATAATGAGCTTACTGCTGTTTTCCAACCATTCCACCTGCTGTTTTCCAACCATTCCAAGTATACTTGCATGTTTTGCACACATCAGTTCCTCTACTTTCTTTTCCCATTTGCTAGGAATATTTGTATTTCTCTTTCAAGTCTTTGCTCAAGCCTTTTCTTGGCAGTGTCTTTTCTGACCATGCAGGGTTCATTATACCCTGAGCTACTGTTGTGTCCTGTCCATAAGTTGAAAGACTGTTTTCTCACTGTACTAAAATTTAAATTGCAGGGATATTTTGACTTATTCATTTTTGATCCTCAATACCTGACGTTTGTTATTATGTCCTGGAAATGGAAGGCCTTTTAGTTAAGTATTGTGTGTATTTGTGGAACAAATAAAAAGCAGTTGTGTATTGATAGTCTTCACACTGATTCCTCAGTATTCTTTTTTCCTCAGGTATTCCTTGTCGATTTTAAGTCTTTTTAATGAGTTTCTTCTGCCTTCCCGCCTTTTTCAGCTCCTTTTCCCATTTGCTTTTTCTGGGTTAAATAAATGACTTAAAATTTGATTGGCTTTTTTATCACCTAGTCTGCATGGAACATACTCCCTCTCCCAGGAATTCAAGCTGTCTACTTTTCATTTAAGTAAGCCTTGAGATGCAGTTCCAAGAAGTCTTTTCACATCAACTAGCAGTTTTGTTGTGCCTTTCCTTACTTCCCTTTGTCTGAGCATGCAGTTTCCGTGACTCATTATTCATTCTCCAACACATCACATACTTTTTCCTCATTGCTCGCTCATAGGTATGCAGTCATAAAATTGAGTTGAAAGAGACCTTAGAAGATCATTATTATTATTATTATTTTTAAAGATTTTATTTATTTATTCATGAGAGATAGAGAGAGAGAGAGGCAGAGGCAGAGGGAGAAGCAGGCTCCCCGCAGAGCAGGGAGCCCGATGCGGGACTCGATCCCAGGACCCTGGGATCATGACCTGAGCTGAAGGCAGACGCTTAACTGACTGAGCCACCCAGGTGTCCCAGAAGATCATTATTTTTGCTTCCCACTCAGTGCAGGAATTGACTCTACTGTTTGCCTAGTTGATGACTGTGTCACTGTTTAAACCCCCCCACGGGGTGGGGGGCAGTAGCTGAATCCTTCCACTCTTGCTAGGCAGCCCTAGTCCTTCAGTAATTTCTCCTCACTGTGTCAGATTGGCCTCTCTAGTCCATTCATGCAATTCTAATTTTTCCCTGGGGATTCATTTCCCTAAAACAGACTATGGATGTTTGAATATACTTTGCTGTCCCTTTATGGAGAAGTAGGCTAAGGATGTTGGGAAAAAGTCAGATTGCCTTGACTCACACAGTGCTAGAAGGTAATTTTTAGAAGGCTTGAAAACTTATGTGTAAGACATGAAACCCTAAAAGAACTTGGAAAAAATTTAGATGCATTTTTTTAAGCCTCAGGGTGTGAAAAGATTTTTTAATCTTTACATTTTTGGAAGAAACCATAAAGGAAAGGATTGATAGATTAGGCTCTATGAAAATTGAAAAGATCAGTGACAGATCAGGAGAAGATATTTGTAATACACATGACAAGCACAGAGTTATATCCAACAGCTTTTGTAAATAAGAGGAGCAAAAAAGGGATACCCTGATAGGCAAATGGGGGAAAACATGAACTGACGACTTATGAAAATATGCTGAAAAAAATGTTTGAAATACTGGATATCAAATTAAGATGTCAGTGTTTGCCTATCAAATTGACAGACACTTAAAAAGTGTTAATATCCTGTATTGCTGACTACATAATGAAATGAACATACAAATTTTGTTTTTTTGTTTTTGGGGGTTTTTTTTGAACATACTAAATGTGAACAGGTATAGCCTTTTTGAGGGGCAGTTTGGCAATATGTTCATACCTTTGACCAGTAATTATATTCTAGGAATTTATCATGAGGAAATTATCAAATGTACAAAATGATTGTTGCTTATACAGGTATATCCCTTTGGATCCTCCAGGAAGCAGATGCTGAAGTTAGGAGTGTTAGAGGTAGATTGGGGGTAGGAGGTAGGGAGGGGAGGTAATGCCTATGAAAGAGAAAGGGGGAGGAAGCAGGACTGGAAAGGAAAAGCCTTCAAGCTCTGATGCAGTTGCAGATAGCTGTGATAAGAAGCTGGAAAGCTAGAACCTGGTGGAGAGAGCCTCAGAGGCCATGCAGGTCTGGCAGAGTCTGGGCCAACCCAGTAGAGAGCTCTCGCACTGACTGTTAGGGCTGCCCACCTAGCACAGAAGGGGCCAGGCCCTGACACCCTCACTGTGCTCAGTCCTGGGCTAGGGGCTGCCAGGGAGGAATGGTCTCCGGTGGAATACTGTGCAGATCCTGAAGGCTCCGCAGCTGGAGGCTGTCAGCCAGCTTCATTCTTTGTAATCAAAGGGCAAGTTCTTGCTAGACGGGAGATCTAAGTAGTGTACCACAAGAGGGATGTTCGTTGCAGTGTTATTAAAAAATGACATAATTAGAAATGGTATTTTTCCCTATAATAAACATAAAAGACTCCCATTTCTAATTAAAGGGAGGAAAGTAATTTCAAAATAAATTGCATTTATTATTTTAAGCAGCCTTCTATTACTGTAAGCTTTTGTTAAGCTTGATACCCCTAACTCTTTAGTACATGAACCACTCTCAAGAATTTCCATGTCCTGATCTTTTGAGGCTGAATATTAGACTTTGTAGTTATCCTCTAATTTTTATATTTATTGGAGATGATGGTAACATTAAGGTGATATTTTGATGGGACTTTGACTATCCCAAGCTGCCCTAAACTGAGACTGCCCTGGGGGAGATGCAGGCAGGACACAGGAGGCTGCTGTGTTGCTTTGCCTTACACTATCCAGTCTTACTGGTTTCAGTTGAATTCTTTCTTTTTTTCCCTGGGTTGTAATTAGCATCCACTTCTAGAATCAGGTAATGTTATTACTTGTTTTTAGTAAAAGTTTAGATCAAGACTCTTTATTTTAAAGTTTCCTTAACCTGAAGAGTTAATAAAATGATTTTAAATAATGAGTTTGTGGAATCTTTCAAAGTATTATTTTAAGCCAAAGAACTCTGTCATCTTGAAACCCATAAAATAGACCCAGGTAATTATTTTGACCACTCTCTGCTTTTCATTCTCTTACTTTTTTTTTTCCCCCCTCTTAACTCTAGGGAACAGCAGGGAACAATTTGAAAACTTTGGTTCTATTTCTTGGATTAATTTTATAAAGAAAAAAATTGTGGGACAGTAAAGTTAAAATGAAACTATGGTAAAGCCAAGTCACATTTCTGTTCCTTTAAGGCTCATTGTTATACCTAGAGAGAGGGGCAGTTTCAAGAATGTTTACAAGTAAGGAAACTTGTTATCTGAGGTCCTATTGTGAAAGAATCACCAAATGTTTCCCATAATTGGCTGATAGGAAAAAGGTCATCTACTGTATGTCTCCCAAAGGACCCCAGAACAAATTGTGTGCCACCTATGTTGTATTTCCCATACTCCCCAAAATGAAATTTTGTAGAAAGTAGAGCACCCATCTCTTCCTCCAGCTACCCCAAAATGTTATGGCACTTTTTTCTATGATTCATTATATATTACAACTTAAGAAAAGTGTGTTAGAGTTTGCCAGGAGTTAAAGGTACTGTATTTTTTTCCCCCTGTAGGTAATGTGTGTATAGATTTAAATATATATATGTTTGTGTATGATATGTATATGTATTTAAAATAAAGTAAAAACTATAGAAAAAGCAAACACTAATCAAGTGTAGGTGGTGATTTTGTTAGTCTTCCTTGGAATGAGATTGATCAATGACTTTGTGTTTCTCTGAGGCAGGTTCTTAAGATCAAGGGCTCTGTCTTACTCCTCCTGAGACCCCAGTACCAGGCACAGTGATTTACACATAGTAAGTGATCATTGATACTGCAGACTGGAATTCCACTTCCAATTTTTTTTTTTTTTTTTTTTAATTTAGGGTTTGCCACTAGAGGGACTTGGTCAGCTCTTGTCCCTTTGTTATTTTACCTTCAATAATATCTTGTTAATTTGTTAAAAACTTTATTCTAAAACTTGTTTTGGAAATTCGACTAGTCAGGTAGTGGCAGGGGAAAAATTAAAAACAACTATTTTTAATACTTCTATGTGACTCATTCATACTTCCTGATCAAAACATTTATCCACAGAGATATTAAGTAGACTTTTTTGGGCAGGTATTCAGAAACACAGGAAATGAACAATCAAAAGCAGATCTTTGAAATGAACATATATAAATGACAGAAATATAACCTAGGTTTTATTAGTCAAAATTTAGTGATGAACTAATACAAAACCTATCCTGTTTCTTAAGCAATTTTTTTTTTTTTTAAGATTTTATTTATTTATTTGACAGAGAGAGACACAGCGAGAGAGGGAATACAAGCTGGGGGAGTGGGAGAGGGAGAAGCAGGCTTCCCACTGAGCAGGGAGCCCTACGCTGGGACCTGAGCCAAAGGCAGATGCTTAACAACTGAGCCACCCAGGCGCCCGTAAGCAAATTTTACTTATCAACCACATTGCTTACTAAGCAAGTATTTAACAAAAATATGCTAGTCATTATATTAAAACTGTGAAGCTACTTTCTTAACCATAATTTTTTTGACATCAGGAAGTAGCACTAGGCATGGAATATTCTTCTCTCTTACTCAGTTTATCTAAGGCAAGGCTCTGAACAGGGCCCCCAAACAGTTATTTTCAGACTCTTGAGATGGACACTTCAAAATTCCTCAATCACCTAACTCATCTGTTGTACCTAATCATTTTCTCAGCCTCATTTATAACCTCATTCATAACTACAGCAGGAGACCAATGAACTTTTTTTTACGGCACCGAACTCTTATATTCACTATTTTCTTTCTCCAAATACTGAATTCTGCCTCCCTCTGGTACTCAGGGATTTTTTTTTTTCTACCCTAAATGCCATCTTCTCTCTTGCTATATATGCCACTTTTCCTGACTCATTGCAGTATCATTGTCTTCTCTGAAAACTGCTCTGGCCTGTAATGATCTCTTTCTCCACATTTCCATAACTACCACTGCTCTTTTCCCTTAGCTCTCACTTTTCTCTTCTGGCATAGAGAGGGACAGGAGCTACTGCCTACATGTCAGACAATGACTGGGGGCAAGGGAGCTGGCTGGGGGGAGTAAGGTGAAGTATATATAGTTAAAAACAAAAAACAAAACCTTAAGCCAATTTGATGTGCTTATGTGTTTTTCACTTTTTTAAATTGTGAAAATACAGCCAGTACCTAAGTGTTCATCACAGAATTTTTGTTGTGTGCTTTATATAAAGGACATCTTCCAATTGACAAGAGTCATTTCATGTTGAAACAATGTGTTCAATTAGGTACTCAGGATTTGGAAACACTGTATATGTAGTGATTAAGTCACAAGGCCAGCTTCAATAGCTTCTATTACCCAGAATGTACAGAGGGAGATTGTTGTTAGTATTCTATAAAATCCAGTCATGATACATACCTGTGTATCTGTGAGATTGCATTCACAATCCCAGTGTGTGTGTGTGTATGGTGGGGGAGCACTTGAAGGTGCCAAAAGCACTACTCTCTTGCTGCAGTGGTAAGGTTCTCCCTTTCATCATACATGTGGTCAAAGCTGTTCATTGAAGCATAGTTTATTGTAATTAAAGACTAGGGACTGCTTAAAGAAAGATAAGAGATCCACATATATTGTCATATATAAAACAATACTATACTACTGAAGGAATGAAGTAGATCTGCATAACAGTGAAACAGTCTCCGTGAGAGATTAAGGGGAAACATCACAATGCAGAGCAATAGGCCACTACCATTTTTATAAATTAAGACACCTGCATATTCACATATACTCATACATGCATGGTCTGTCTCTGCAAAGGATACATAGGTCTGCTGAGGTACTAGTAAATCAAGGGTAGGAGAGGAACTTATTTTGCACTGTTTTCTTACTGGCACTGTTTACATTTTTCTTACTACATGCATATGAATGCTACTTTTTAAAAAATGCCACATTTCTTTAGTATCTTGTGCTGCACTGAAAAGTAGGATAGCAACTTTTGAGGCAGCATTGCTTTGAAATTCCCACTTCTCTTTTACTTCTCTTCCCCCATTCCTCACTGTTGCAAACTGAATATTTGTTTGGTTTGTAGCTTGGGACAGTAGTGGAAGGAACATCAGCTTTGCAGGCAGATCAGACCTGTGTCTACAGCTTATTGGCTTTTATGATTTGGGTTATGTTCTTTAACCTTTCAGAATCCTAATTTTCTCATGTAGGCTGGTCAGAATGAGAATATGTATAGCTCAGAAAATAAGAAATGTACTTAAATAAGAATATGTACTTAATGAGCTATGTAATGATTGGCATATAACAGGAACCCTATAAATGATAATTATTTCTATTTTAATTGGATAACTAAGGGACTTGTTCAAATTTTTAAATACCTGTTTTCCTAACTCTACTGAAATTGGATCATTAACATTTGTATTTACCCTGGCATTCTTCTGGGGAATATACCTAATTTTGAGTATCTTCTTGGCTCCTAGAATATTTTTTTAGTGAAATAGCTCATTTTCCCTTTTTAATCCTGTCTTTTGTTTTTTTAATTTTTAATTTCAATTCAATTAATTAACATATAGTTTATTATTAGTTTCAGAGGTAGAATTTAGTGATTCATCAGTTGCCTCTAACAACCAGTGCTCATTCCATCAAGTGTCCTCCTTAAAGACCAACACCCAGTTAGTTACTCCATCCTCCCCTCCATCAACCCTGTTTGTTTCCTATGGTTAAGAGTCTCTTATAGTTTGTCTCCCTCTCCGATTATGTCTTATTTTATTTTTCCCTCCCTCCTCCATGCTCCTCTGTTTTGTTTCTTAAATTCTAAGTATGAATGAAATCATATGATAATTGTCTTTCTCTGATTGACTTACTTCATTTAGCAAAATACCTTCTAGTTCCATCCATGTCTGTGTGTATATATATATATATATACCCACAATGTGTATATATATATACACACACACACATCACACACATACATCACATCTTATGTATATGTGTATATATATTGTTTATCCATTCATCTGTCGATAGACATCTGGGCTCTTTCCATAGTTTGGCTATTGTGGACATTGCTGCTATAAATATTGGGGTGCATGTGCCCCTTTGAATCACTATGTTTGTATCCTTTGGATAAATACCTAGTAGTGTAATTGCTGGGTCATAAGGTACCTCTGTTTGTAGCTTTTTGAGGAACCTCCATACTGTTTTTCAGAGTGGCTGCACCAGTTTGCATTCCCACCAATGGTATAAGAGGGTTCCCCTTTCTCTGCATCCTCGCCAACATCTGGTGTTTTCTCAGTTGTTCATTTTAGCCATTCTGACTGGTGTGAGGTGGTATTTCACACCTGTCAGGTGGTTTTGATTTATATTTTCCTGATGCTGAGTGATGTGGAGCATTTTTTCATGTGTCTGTTGGCCATTTTTATGTCTTCTTTGGAGAAATGTCTGTTCATGTCTAATGCCCGTTTCCTGACTGGATTTTTTGGTTTTTTTGGGTGTTGAGTTTGATAAGTTCTTTAATGGATCTTGTATACTAGCCCTTTATCTGATAAGACATTTGCAAATATCTTCTCCCATTCCATAGGTTACCTTTTAGTTTTGTTTTTTTTTTTTAAGATTTTTATTTATTTATTTATTTGAGAGAGAGAGCACATGAGAGGGGGGAGGGTCAGAGGGAGAAGCAGACTCCCTGCCGAGCAGGGAGCCCGATGTGGGACTCGATCCAGGGACTCCGGGATCATGACCTGAGCCGAAGGCAGTCGCTTAACCAACTGAGCCACCCAGGCGCCCACCTTTTAGTTTTGTCAACTGTTTCCTTTGCTATGCAAAAGCTTTTTATCTTGATGAAGTTCCAGTAGTTTATTTTTGCTTTGTTTCCCTTGGCTTTGAAGACATGTCTAATAAGAAGTTGGTGTGGCTTAGGTCAAAGAGATTGCTGCCTGTGTTCTCCTCTAGGATTTTGATGGGTTCATGTCTCAAATTTAGGTTTTTCATCCATTTTGAGTTTATTTTTGTGTATGTTGTAAGAAAATGGTCCAGTTTCATTCTTTTGCATGTCATGGTCTAATTTTCCCAACACCATTTGTTGAAGAGACTGTCTTTTATCCATTGGATATTCTTTCCTGCCTTGTTGAAGATTAGTTGACTACAGAGTTGAGGGTCCATTTCTGGGTTCTCTGTTGTGTTCCATTGATCTCTGTGTCTGTTTTTATGCCAGTACCATACCTTCTTGATGATTACAGCTTTGTAATATGGCTTGAAGTGTGGAACTCTGATGCCTCCAGCTTCGGTTTTCTTTTTCAACATTCCTTTGGCTATCCGGGGTCTTTTCTGGTTCCCACTGTAAAGTCTTCTAAATAAAAGTAATGTTCTTTGTCTTCCTGGATGTAAATGGGAGTTTACTCTTTTATAGAATTTTTGAATATTTGGGTAAGTATGTTGATTGTAAATTATATGTTGAATATTATATATTATTTACTTTTGCATATATTTATCCAGCAGGAAAACCATGTTTTAAGCATGAGTCAGTTGTATAGATTGCAAGTCAAAACTTGGTGATAATGATAATATTAGAATTCCTCTTTAACATAGATATGTTATTTAGATATAAGGTTTTCTGGAGTAATATCTGTTTTATTTATTTTTTTTCTTTTTCAGCTCTATCAGTCTCACATGCCAACAAAAACAACTTGTCTGTCCTCACAAGTATCTGATGATGAACAGAAAGTGAGTATATCTTTTAAATAGATCCATATTGTACTCTGCATACCTCTCGGATTTCAAAGTAACTACTCAGAGACCTGAAAGACTTTTGTTTGTACCTTGAATATAAATTAACTTTTATGTTGATTGAAATTAAAAATCAATAATGGATTGAATAATTATTGAGTGTTTTCAGTGTCTCTTTCTTATGGGACCATGAAGCAAATTAAAACTCTTAACTGCTTCCACAGCATTCAGTAGGAAGACTAGCACTGCTTTTGCTGGGCATACTTGCAGAACTTGGTGGATGGAGAGAACTCCTTTAATGACAGAGTGTAGAAAGTCGCTGGATGGCCCTGTCAGATGCCTTCCTGAGTGCGAGATCAGCCCTTAAAGGTTCTTCTAAGTGTGCCTGCATAGGAGAGATGTGTTTTGGTAATTCATACTAAAATTTATATTTAAAAACAGGAGTAAATTTAACTTGGTGAAAGGTGAGTTAATGATTCTTTAAGTAGAAAATCTCAAATACAGGTTAAGCATCTGCCTTGGCTCAGGTCATGATCCCAGGGTCCTGAGACTGAGCCCTGCATTGGGCTCCCTGCTCAGCGGAGAGCCTGCTTTTCTCTCTCCCTCTGCTGCTCCCCCTGCTTGTGCTCTCTCTCTCTCTGTCAAATAAATAAATAAAATCTTAAAAAAAAAAACAAACCGCAAATACAAGCATGGATAATTCAATAAGATTAAATGATTTTCTTAGTTTTGTGCTCATTAAGCCTCTTGTTTTTCCCTCTTCCTTCACACATGCTAAAGGCTCCATGGTTTTGATAAATTGTAGTTTGACCACCAAACTACCATCCTTTTTATCTTTTTTTCACTCTTTGGTAATAATAGTCTGCCCCATCTTTATTTTATCACCTTGCAGACCTTTGGAATTACTCTTTATCTGCTTTCTAACACATTGCTCTGCTGAAACTGCTGTCACAGTCACTAATACTTTAGTGACTAATCCACTGAATGGTCATTGCTTAATCCTCATTTTCTCTGGCCCCTCTTCTTCATTTTTGAAAAGCTTCTTTTAACATGACCCTAAAATCTTATAGCTTTAGAACTAGAAGGGATTCTATAGATCATTTAGTTCGACTTTTATCTGATAAGCATGTGCTTATCAGATAAAAACTAACAAGTATTACTCTAATCTTCTTGAATACTTTCATGACTGGGAAGCATGGTGTTTCTTCTCTCTTAATAATAAAGACAACATACTTACATGACTAAAAGGTATTCAAAAGGTAGAAAAGAGAAGAATATAGTGTACTAGTTTTCTATTGCCCTGTAACAAATTGACAGAATTTAGCTTCTTAAAATAACACCTATTTATTGGCTTATTGTTTTGTAGGTTAGAAAGTCAGGCCAGCACAGCTGGCTTCTCTGCTCAGGGTCTCACTCAGGATCTTGGCTGGCTAGGTTCTTATCTGAGGCTCCTCTTCCAAATTCTTTCAGGCTGTTGGCAGGATTCAGTTTCTTGATGGCTGGTTGCTATCAGCTCCTAGAGAACATTCTTATGTCCTTGCGCTATAGCTCTCTGTCATCCATACAAGAGGGGAGAACCCAAATGTCAAATCCCTTTCAGATTTCAAATCTCTTTCACCTGGAAGCTCCCAGTCCTTTTTAAGGGCTCACCTGATTAGGTCAGGCCCACCCAGGATAATCTCCCTTTCTCAGGTTAACTGATTTGTGACCTTAATTACATCTACACAATCCCTTCATAGTAGCACCTAGATTAGTGTTTGATCAAAAAAAATAGAAAGTGTGGGTACACGAGGGACCATCAATCTTGGGGTCCATGTTAGGATTTTACCCACCATATATAGTAAAAAGTGAATCTCCTCTACCTCCCAGACCACTCCCTCCAAGTCCATTTCCCAGTATAACCACTCTCAATAGTCTGTCACTACCCTTTGAAAGATTTTTATCCATATTCATATATATGAGAATATATGAAAAAATATACTTTTATTTTTTTAGTCAAATCACAGTAAATACATCACTTAGTTTTTGAGACTTACCCATATTGTGGCATATATCAGTAGTTTATATTCCATTGTATGGATATACTACATTTTATTTCTCCATTCACCAATTGTTGGATATTTGGGTTGTTTCTGGTTTTTAACTATTTGGACTAAAGCTGCCAAGAACATTCATGTGTATTTTTATTTATCTTGGGTATCTACAGGTAGAGTTTTTTGGTTGTATAATAATGTGTATTTAACTTTATAAGAAACTGCCCACCTGTTATCCAAAGTGGCTTTCCAAAGCATTTTGCTTTCACACCAGCAAATGTATCAGCCTTTTAAATTTTTAAATTTTAGCCATTTTGGTGGGTGTTCAGTGATATCTTACTGTAGTTTTTTTTTTTTTAAGATTTTATTTATTTTTGAGAAACAGAGAGAGAGAATGGGTGAGAGCATGGTGGGGGCAGAGGGAGAAGCAGACTCCCCATTGAGCAGGGAGCCCAATGTGGGGCTCGATCCCAGGACCCTGGGATCATGACCCGAGCTGAAGGCAGACGCTTAACTGACTGAGCCACCCAGGCACCCATCTTACTGTAGTTTTAATTCACATTTCCCTAATAACCAGTACTGTTGAGTACTCTCTCATTTGCTCACTGGCTATTTTGTTATCTTCTTTGTGAAGTTCTATTTGAGTCTTTACCCATTTTTTTAAAAACTGGATTGTTATTACTAAATCATTTGAATTCTTCATGTATTCTGAATATAAGTGCTTTGTCATGTATATATGTCAAATATATAATATTTTCTTTTAATCTGATTTACATATTCCTTGATGATCACAAGTTTTTAATTTTGATGAAGCAGACAAATATAGGTAATTTGATTGTCACAGTACCACACTTCCTGGCGATTGTAGCTTTACCATTGGGTAGTGTAAGTCCTTCAACTTTGTTCTTTTGCATAATTGTTGTAGTTGTTCTTAATCACCTACATTTCCATACAGATTTTAGAACCAGATTGTCAGTTACTATATTGATAGCATAGAGATGAGTCTTGCTCTTTTATCCAGTCTGACGATTTCCTTCTTTTAACTGAAATGTTTAGACATTCATTGTCCAGAATGGTAGCCACTAGCCACATGAGGCTATTTAAATTTAAATCAGTTAAATAAAATTTAAAAATCAGTTCCTCAGTTGGATTAGTCACATTTGAAGTCCTCAGTATCTGAATGTGGCTGGCTAGTGAGTTCCTGTTGCACAGCTCAGATGTAGAACACTTCTACCATCATAGGAAGTTCTGCTGGATATCACTGGTTTAGACCATTTACATTTAATTTAATTATAGATTTGGCTAGGTTTAAGTCTGCCTGTTTGCTGCTATTTTCTTTGTCCCATTTGTTCTTTCATTTTTCTTTTTTCTATGCCTTTTAGATTAATATTTTTATGATTGCATTTCACCTTAACTATTGACTTATTGGCTATATCTCTTTGGTCTTTTATTTTCTTAAAATAGTAATTGGTGTAGGCTTTAATTTATCACACATATTTTCAAACAGTATTATAATACTTCATGTATAGTATAGAAACCTTACAACAGTAGCTCTTCATTTCCTTTCCCATGTGTTGTGCTGTCACTGTCATACATTCTGCTTCTCTGTGATTACAAATTCTGCAATACATTGTTGTTATTGCTTTAAACAATCATATTTTCAAGAAATTAAAACTAACAAAAAAATTCTCTTACAATTACCCACATTTCTACCTTTCTGGCAATTTTTATTTCTTTTTGTAGATATGATGTCATTTCCCTTTCTCTTGAATAACTTTTAACATTTCTTATAGTATAGGTCTGCTCTTAGTGAATTATGTCAGTTTTTTTTTTTTTTTTTTTGTCTGAAGATGTCTTTCTTTGGCTTTCATTTATGAACGATATTTTCATTGGATATAGAATTCTAGGTTGTCATTTTTTTTCTTTTGCATTTTATTGATGTTCTGTTGTCTTACGCTTTGCGTTGTTGTTTATGAGAAACCCGTAGTCATTTTATATGTTTCACTAGTGTGTAGTATGTCTCCCCACATTTGGTTGCTCATAAAGTTTTTCTTTATCTGTGTTTTGAAACATTTTGTTCTAATGTGCCTAGTTGTGGGTTGCTCTGGATTTTTCCTGTTTGTAGTTTGCTAAAATTCTTGGATCTCTTAGTTCATGTTTAGAAAATTGGAAAATTTTTGGTCACTATCACTTGGATATTTCCTTCCCTCCCCCAGTCTCTCCCCATCTTTTCTATATGGCATTCCAGTTACAGGTAATGTAAGACCATTTGATATTGTCCCACAGTTTTTTTGGACTCTATTAGTTTTATCTTTTCTATAAGAGATTGGCTTGGATTGATAAAGATCTTTAACTTGGATATAACTATTGAACAAGTCTTTCCTTTCATTGTTTGATCTGCTGTTAATTCTGTTCAATATGTTTTTTATTTCAGATGTTGCATTTTTCCTTCTAGGAATTCCATTTGTTGCCTTTTGTTGTTGAGAGCTTTCATATCTCACTTCTAATTCGCCACATATTATACCTATCTCCTTTTTCTGTAGAAAAAGAGGATATTTTTTCTTCTTCAGCATATTTATCATAGTTATTTTAAAGTTCTTATCAGAACTTTCTTTTTTTTTTTTTTTTTGATTTAATTAATCATTTATTTCACTATAGTATAATGTATCCATAAAAGAAACTTTTGATGACTGACAATGAATACTGAAGGAAAAAAAAAAAGAAAGACACAATGTCAGAATTTTTTAGTATCTCTCTTTCTGACACCATTCAAAGGAGAGAGCAGGTTGATTCCATCCAATAGCAGTTCTTTTGACAGGATCTCCTTCAAGTGGAGAAGGAGAAGGAATTCATCCGACCCCTGGAGCCTGATACAAACATCTCTGAAGTTCACCAGCTTCTTTTTCTGTTGACTTTTTCCCCCTGACCGTGAATCACATTTTTCTGCTTCTTCTGTAGTAATTTTTTATTGTATAGTAGATGTTGTGGATGATACATCATAGCAGTGCTGGATTCTGGTTTCTTCTTCTGAAGAGTGTTGACCTTGGTTCTAGCAGGCAGTAAATTACCAGCTTCTTGCATTGTTCATGTTGAGCCTTGGTTATATACACTTTGTTAGGGCAGGTCTATTTCATTTGTGTGCTAGGGAACATTTCTGATTCCTGGGATGTGATCCTTACTCCTAAAATGTCCATAAAGGTTTTTGGTGGAAAGCCTGAAATGTTTATTAAGCCCCTTTAACTTACAGAGTTAAAATTCAAGCTTCCCAGGATGGCATTCTTGAAAACTCTACATAGTTCCTTCCAATTTCCATTTCCCCCTTGCTAGGCTCTTTGTGTTCCCCCTCTTCTTGTGCAGTTCAGCAGTCAGCCAGAGATTTGAGGGGAGTGCACTTGCAGATTTTGGACTCCCTCCTTTCTGTAATTTTCTTCTTCAATTTTCAGCTGATCTACCTGCCCTTATTTTCAACTTCTCAACCCAGTAAGACTACCACTTCCATCCTGAGGTCTGTCTTTGAGCAGCAGTGACTGGGGTATGCCCTCAGAAAGACCTAGAAAATGTGCATCTCACTTTACATGGTTCCTACTCCCAAGAGACTTCCAGTGTCTGTTGGCCTTTGGTTGCACTCCATTGACTTGGAAGAATAGATTATAATTGTTATTAGCAGCTGACATAAGTTACTCTGCCATTACTGGGAGCTGAAACTGTAATTTTGTATTGTACTTTTTTCATGTGACATTTTAATGTAAAATTTAAGTTACTAAATACTTATCATAAACATCTGTAATAACTTTAAACATTCCATTTCGTGAATGACTGCCATAGTTTACATGAGTATTTTCCTAATTTTTGGAAATCAAGTATTTGAATGAAGAGAATAAGAAATGTGTATGTGTTTTCAGGGTCTGGAAACAGGTTTCTCACAAATTTACTTAATATAGTTGTATCTTGGTGAAGGTCTAATGATCATAAAATCTTTAGTTTCTTTGGTAAAGTATATTTATCCTTTCAAATGTGCCTACATCCTATTTTAGTAAGTTTTTTGTTTTTAATTTTAATTAAAAATTTTAATTTAATTTAAAACAATTTTAATTAATTGTTTTAAATTATTGCCATTGTCTTTGTTTTCCTTTAGCAAAAAAAAGAAAATATTCGTTCTTTAACTATGTCTGGCCATGTTGGTTTTGAGAGTTTGCCTGATCAGCTGGTCAATAGATCCATTCAGCAAGGCTTCTGTTTTAATATTCTCTGTGTGGGTAAGTGCCAAACTCTTCCTCTAAATTATTCCTTGTGTTCTCTTCACTCCTGGAAGCAGTATGATGCTCATGTTATTAATTTGAGATCATGATTGCAGATTTTTTTCAGTTACTTAAATTCTGTGAGTTTTGTTTTTCTTAGCTGTACTGCTTTAAACTTTTTTGTTCTTTAAACATTTCAGTGCTTTCTTCAGAGTTCTGAGTAACTTAGCATACATACTCACTTTTATGTTCTGCTAATGACTCAGTGGATCAGCCTTAACTTGTATATCTTTCATAGACAACTCGGCATTTGGAATGTTTGAGATATTTGGGATCCTTGAAACCAGTCTAAGAGTTCTAGTTTTTTCTCATTTGTCCTCTGCACCTGTGAAGATGTACCTTTGTTTCTTTCAGGGGAGACTGGAATTGGAAAATCAACGCTGATTGACACATTGTTTAACACTAATTTTGAAGACCATGGATCCTCACATTTTTACTCACATGTTAGACTTAAAGCCCAGACATATGAACTCCATGAAAGTAATGTTCGATTGAAATTGACCATTGTGAATACAGTAGGATTTGGTGACCAAATAAACAAAGAAGAGAGGTACATGTTTTCTTATTGTAATTGTTTTATTTCAAGACAGTTGTCTTGTCCCATAAGCCATGATTTGGTTTTCTACTCTGGAAATTCATACCTTTTCTTCCCAGACTTTAACTTTTTTTAAATAAATCAGCAGTATTTTATTCTTAACAAATTGACATTTTTCTATCCAGTTGTCTTAAATTTTTTTTAGCATAATTTGACTCACATTATTGAAATGTGTACTTTGACAGAAATTGTTTTAATTATTTCCTCACATGCCAGTTTGGTGTATAATAAGTGATTTGTTCTAATTTTGAGGCAGGACTTACTTTGTTGAGGGGAAAAAAGTAAGAGATACAATGGCAAATACATAATGGCCAAATCCATGGTGCATGAATTTTTCTGTGTGAAATTCTGAGCAAATCAGCCAGGTCCATTATTAAGCATTGCAGGAAAAGTTTGATAGTGAAATTGTTACTTATATTTTATATTATGTCATTCTTTCTCCTATGGTATTACAAAGAATGATTATAGACTGTATGAAATTTAAAATATGAAACAGGGAAATAGTTTGGGGTTAAGCAATAACTTCTTTTTCCTTATTGAAATTCATATATTTTCATTGTTAGAGGTAATTTTTTAATTTCCTAAAGTTTGCTTTAGAGGGGAAATAGTTTGCATAATTGATTCCCTTTATGTGACTTAACGTTGGCCTTTCAGCACATTTATGTGGACTTTCGAAGAAGCAGATTAGTGGTAGAGTCAAAGGCCTGTGACATGTTGCTTTAAATCTTCATAATTTCCTTATAGTTTTCAATGTAGTGATCTTATACAGCTTTACTTAAATTTATTATTAGATATTTGGTGTATTTGATGCTCTCATAGATGATATCTTTTAGAAATACTTCATTTTCTATTTGGTGTATAGAAATATAATTGATTTTGCATACAGTGACTTTTGTAAATTCTCTGATTAATTCCAGCAATTCATCTCTAAATTTGTGTAGATTTTCTATGTATGTATAATAGTGTAATCTATGAATAATGACATTTATATATTTTTTTCAGTTCTTTTGTTTCTTTTAAAATAAGTTTTATTGGGGCGCCTGGATGGCTCAGTCATTAAGCGTCTGCCTTCGGCTCAGATCATGATCCCAGGGTCCTGGGATTGAGCCCTGCATTGGGCTCCCTGCTCGGTGGGAAGCCTGCTTCTCCCTCTCCCACTCCCCCTGCTTGTATTCCCTCTTTCGCTGTGTCTCTCTCTGTCAAATAAATAAATAAAATCTTGTAAAAAAATAAATAAGTTTTATTGATGTATAATTTACACAGAATAAAATGCACTTTTTTTTTTAAGTGTACAATTCAGTTAATTTTGACAGATACATAGTTTTGTAACTACCACCATGATTATAACATAGGAAATATCCATAGTCTTGGGTTCTTTCCTCACATGTAAATGCAGATTAGTGCTTCACCACAGACTGGAGGGAAACGCTGTCTGTCTAGATCATTAGTACTTCTGTTGGTGCAGCTGCCTTCTATTCAGTGTTCTTGCCTACAAATTCTAGTTGCCTTGGCCTCCTTGAACTCCTGTTTCTGTCTCCTCAACTTGGTGAGTCCGCCAGGCTCTGTGCTCTTTTGTGCTGTGCCCTGGAAACTTGTCTTCAGGCAGTAAGCTGGGAGAATCATAAAGCTTTCCTCACTTATTTCCCTTCTCAGTGAACACAGTTTTATACTGCGTGTTGTCCAATGTCTGAAAGCCTTTTTCGTGTATTTTATCCAAGTTTCTAGTTGTTCATAGTGGGAGAGTAAATCCAGTCCCGGTTACTTCATTATGGCTGAAGACAGTTTTAATTTTTCTTTCTTCCATTTTTAAAACCTGACTGCACTGGGTAGGACTTAGAGTATTATGTTGGATAGTCAGTGGTATTAGTGGGTATCTTTGCCATGTCGTGATGCAAAAGGAAAGCTTTATTTTTACCATTTATTATGCTTGCTTGCTTTTTTTTTTAAGTTGGAATGAGGAAGTTCCATTGTATTACTAGTAGAGTTTTGTACATTTTCTTCTTTAATCTTTAATAAGATGAATTTTAGTAACTGATTTTTCATTGGTAAATTAGCCTTCAATCTTGAATATCATTCTTTTTATATTATGCATAAAATTAGAGTTATTTTTCCCTGAAGTGATTGGTGGAACGCACTAATAAAACCATCTCAGTCTGGAGTTTTCTGAGGTTTTTAATTACTAACTAATGTTCTTTAATGATTATAGGCCAATTTAGAGTAGTTTCTAGAGACAGTTGGAATACTACAGTGTTCCAAGAATCTGTCCATTTCATCCAATTTTCAAAGATATTTACTTAAAATATTTGATAATATATTCCTAGTATCTTTTTATTGTTTACATCATCTGTGATGATATCTGCATTTCCTTTTCTGATTCTGGTTATTTGTGCTCGTTTTCCTTTGATCAGTCTCAACAAAGCTGTGTTGGTCTGTTTTTTTTCAAAATTTGGCTTTACTATTTGTCCTCTCAATTTTATATTGTTTTTTTTCCAACTTATTTCTGCTCTTACACCTATAATTACCTGTCTTTGGGTTTTGATCTAATTTGCTCTAATTTCTCATTGATTCTCAGCCTTATGCATTACTTGCTGATGTTTGTTTTTTTCCTTTGGTTCTCATTCATTGTGCTTTTTTTCTTACATGCTTGGTTATTTTTTTAATATAGTTCTCATGGTCTTTGGAAAAGTTTTTGCAGAGATACTTTGAGGTCTAAGATGAAGTTGTCTTCCTTTGAACAGATTTGGATATGCTTATGTTAGGCCCCTGTTGGCTTTAATACTCTGAGGATCCTTACACTCATTTCATGGCTCAGGGTTCTCAGCATCAAAGAGGCATTGTGAACCTGGGCTGCGGATATGTGTGAGAGCAGACCTGTGGCTTCAAGTTCTCAAGGACTTTTTTTTCCCCTTTTATTTTCCCTGCTTCATTTAGTGCCAGGGCAACCTTTCCTATAGAAACTTGGGGAGAGGGGAGGAATTGTAGGTTAATTTCTAGTTCATTCTTACCCTGAAGGTGTGGCTTTTAGGATCTCAATTTAGTTTCTTAATAGATTCCTACCTGTGTGGGCCCTGGGCTTTGATTTTTTCCTTCTTGTCCTGTGAGTCCTTCAGAAGTGAAGCTCAAGAACTAGATTGACAAGTGGCCTCAGGACGAAACTAGCACTGATGCTTTTAGTGCAGGGGTTAGTAAACTCTTTCTGTAAAGTGCCAGATAGTAAATATTTCAGACTGCGGAACTTATGTTTTTTGTCCAAACTACTCAACTCAGCCATTGTAGCACAAAGCAGCCATAGGCAATACATACACCCGTGAACAGAGCTGTGTGATACAGGCATCATCTGGACTTGGCCCATTTACTGACCCCTCCTCTAGTCCTCTGCTCACCTCTCTCAGGCTCCACTCTCTCTTCAATTTTTAAAAATTTTATTTTATGTTATGTTAGTCACCATACATTACATCATTAGTTTTTGATGTAGTGTTCCATGATTCATTGTTTACGTATAACACCCAGGGCTCCATGCAGAACGTGCCCTCTTTAATACCCATCACCAGGCTAACCCATCCCCCCACCCCCTCTGCTCTAGAATCCTTAGTTTGTTTCTCAGAGTCCATAGTCTCTCATGGTTTGTCTCCCCCCTCGATTTCCCCCTTTCATATTTCCCTTACTACTATGTTTTTTTTTTTTAACATATAATGTATTATTTGTTTTAGAGGTACAGGTCTGTGATTCATCAGTCTTACATAATTCACAGCACTCACCATAGCACATACCTTCCCCAGTGTCCATCACCCAGCCACCCCATCCCTCCCACCCCCCACCACTCCAGCAACCCTCAATTTGTTTCCTGAGATTAAGAGTCTCTTATGGTTTGTCTTCCTCTCTGGTTTCATCTTGTTTCATTTTTTCCTCCCTTCCCCTATGATCCTCTGTCTTGTTTCTCAGATTCCTCCTATCAGTCAGATCATATGATACTTGTCTTTCTCTGATTGACTTATTTTGCTTAGCATAATACCCTCTAGTTCCATCCATGTCATTGCAAATGGCAAGATTTTGGGGGGTTTTTTTGATGGCTGCATAATATTCCATTGTGTATATATGCCACATCTTCTTTATCCATTCATCTTTTGATGGACATCTTGGCTCTTTTCATAGTTTGGCTATTGTAGACATTGCTACTATAAACATTGAGGTGTACCTACCTCTTCGGATTACTACATTTGTATCTTTGGGGTAAATACCCAGTAGTGCAATTGCTGGGTTGTAGGGTAGCTCTATTTTCAACTTTTTAAGGAACCTCCATACTGTTTTCCAGAGTGGCTGCACCAGCTTGCATTCCCACCAATAGCGTAGGAGGGTTCCCCTTTCTCTGCATCCTTACCAACATCTGTCTGTCATTTCCTGACTTGTTAATTCTAGCCATTCTGACTGGTGTGAGGTGGTATCTCATTGTCTCTCTTCAATTTTGACCTGGTTAATTCCTTATCACTTTATGAATACTTGGAGGTTTTTAAGGAGGTGGTTTTTATATTTTAAGCCATTGTCTTTTGTTTCATTGGAAGACTGAGTATGCAGTGTATTAGAAATGGAAACCTAGGGCAAATTACTATGGAAGAACTCCTAATGGTATGCTATTTATTTAGCAGAAAATGTTTTGGTCTTCATTTATGACAAGTGTAATGCAGCACGGTCAGGTAGAGGACCGTTTATGGATATTAGGTCATAAAATGGGTCATGTTACTGATCTCTTTCAGGTCATTAATAAACGCTTCTTTGGATTTTTTTTATGTTAAATATGTACTTACAGATTAAGTTTTACTATTTTATTATTTTGGGGAGGGAATCATGTTGGATCACATTTAGACAAGTTTCCCAAGGATAGTGTTCCTGATAGTGAATACTCGTGTTCCTAATACTCTCTCTGATAATGTTCAAAGTACATGCCAGGTGTCATGGAGAACAAAGAAGTATAAGATACTGTCTCTGTCCTCACATTGTTTACCATCTGCATGGGAAGAATAAGGTATTCCATGACATTAAAAGAGGTGATGATCCTTAAGGACTAGAAGGATCAGGCAACTTTATGGAAGAATTCAGTTCTATGCACACATATTGAGTACCTCAGCTGCACAAAGTACTGCTCCATTTGGGCTACAAAGATAATTATAAAAGTGTCCAGGGAATTTGATAGAGGAACTATTTGCTATTATTTTCACTTGGACAGCCAGATTTACTTAATAAGAACAGTTAAGAGTAGAAAGTTGAATTGTGTAGACAGTTTTTAATATATCAGAATGAAGTGGAACATTCACAAACTAAGTTGAATGCCCATGCACATGCAGTGTGATATGATTTGCATCTTGAAAGATGAATAGAATGAAATAGCTAGTGGGAAAATGGCATGCCAGGAGAAGTGATCTAAGCAAGGACACAGAGCATAGAGTGTGTGTGCCTTTCCTTTGTTTATAATTAAACAAAGATAAAATCATGCCTGCATTACTAGTTACTTTCCATTTGATGTACGCCTTTCCTCCTTACTTTGTGGCTGTTCTTCATGCCTTATGAATCAGATTTAAGAAGCAAGGAGTCATAGAATTTGACTTAAATATTTTTTAACTTATTAATACTCATATCTTTTCTCAGTTGAGTAATATGTCCAGTTTGGTTATAGTTAAGTGCCTGGCCTCATTCAGCAGTCTGACAAGTATGGGAACCCTTATCAGAAAGGGGAGCAGTGTATGAATGAATGTGAGAATGACTCCAGGTACCTTCATTCAGTTTCTATAAAGCAATTTAAAGTACAGGTTATACTGATGGTTTTGAAGTACTGTCTGTGCATGCATATTCTGTGAAATTTGTTTTATTACTAAAGTTCTCTGTTTAGCAAAGATAGTAGCTGTTTATTAATTGGTAAAAATATAGATCTCACACCTTAGAATTACATAAATACCTTACTAAGGTAGAGTGAATATATTGTATTAAATACTTTAATATTTATTTTTTCAGCTACCAACCGATAGTTGACTACATAGATGCTCAGTTTGAGGCCTATCTCCAAGAGGAGCTGAAGATCAAGCGCTCTCTCTTTAACTACCACGATTCTCGCATCCATGTGTGCCTCTACTTCATCTCCCCTACAGGTCACTCTCTGAAGACACTGGATCTCTTAACAATGAAGAGCCTTGACAGCAAGGTGGGCTTGGAAAATGACTCGATTTATCATGCTTTAATATTATTTTGAACTGTTAAATACCTTTACAATATGTATATGTATTTTAATTTTTATTCTGTGCATTTTTAAAACATTTGATAAGTTTTAATCTTAGGTTATTTTCCAGAGAAATTCAGTTTGGAAGATGAGCTGCAAAGAAAATACATTAACAAAACTTTAGTCCTTTATTTAGTGATTAAATTGCATGGCAGAATTTATTTGACACTAATTTTACTTTATGACACTGGTGAGAAGAAGTTTGTTGACAAAGATTAAGGTCTAATGTTTCATCATGTGTTATAATAAATTATGTTTTAATTTGAACCATACCAAGAAAACCTATTTTTGAATTTCTGAGCCAAGGAGTGATATATAAATTCAGGGAGCTATAAAAAAATAATATCTACAAATTAACTTACCTTTTTTTTTTTTTTAAACTGTGTAAAAGGTGGTTGAAGACCACCTTGTACTAAAAAAACTAGTTTTCCCATAACCTCTGATGGTGTGAGAAATGCAGCTTTCATTATCCTGCCTAATGATTTTATGAGATAGGATTCAAGAAAAAGGGCATTCTGGCCAGCACTACTTTCTATATAGAAATCAGTATGGAAAGCATAAAGCTGCCAGTGAAGTTGTGATTGATTGACTTTTGGCTAGTTGCACAGTCTTCTGGCTTTAGCAAAAACTTGATGAAGCTTACATGATAGTCTCCTCATTTGCTCAGATGTTATAACCATTTATCCGTATTCTCATAGTTGAGTCTGATTATATGGAAGCTCATAAAATCAACATAAAACCAAGCGTGTGTGAGTTTGTCTTAGCTAGACAGAAGCAACATGATGTAATCTGTATAAACAGCATAGAATTTGGTGTCAGTGGAGGCTGGTTTTAAATACTGGCTCTGTCACTTAATAGCTTTGTGTTCTTTGGCAAGTTTCTATAGTCTCCTGAGCCTCAGTTTCCTCACATCTAAAATAAAAAATTAAGGAGAATAATACCTACATCAGGGGGCAGATGTGAGTGTTAATTAAATTGATAGCTTGTCTTTTGTTCCTAAAAGCAGGATACTCCACTGCTTGACATGAAAGTTACCTTATGCAAACAGTGACAGCTTACCATCAGTGTGAAACATCTTTTTCCCTCCCCCCAATATACAAATAAACATATGTATAGCTTTCAGTGTAGCTTTCAGTCTGTGATGTACACTCCCAGCCTAATTACAGTGATATTCTTGGCTAGGAATGCCTGAGGTACTCCCCGCAACTATATTATTCATAGCAAGCCCCACAAGACATCCTCCCCAGGGCCAGTGTCATGTCTGGGCCAGCCCTTGTGGCTCTTACTACAATCTTAGGATACGCTTCAGGCAGATACTATCAGGGAACTTTGAAGAACGAGGTCTATATTACTTACAGGTCCTGGAGGGTACATAGCATGCTGAAGGGCCACACAATGAGGTCGAGTGTGAACCTGGGCTCTGCCTTTATTAGGGTTGAGGGTTGGGTGTCTAGGGTTTCATAAGTTCACTCTTTATCGGCAGATTTAAAGCATAAGAGTGGGATTAGGGCATGCTTGAGTGGTCAGTTATCCAGGTCACCCAGGTTTTTTAAAAGGGGAATGTTATGGGTGGGGGTGGCTTTGTGCCTTATTCATTTGCTAGTAGCTGTGTCATATGGCTGGCATTATGTTTATTTGACATGGATGTCTTTGAAATGAGTACCTTGACAATCAAAAGCTTAATGTCAGACACTTACACTACAGCGTGGTTTTGCTATTTATTGTGGAAGCAATTACAAGTTATTAACTTGGTATAATTTATTGACAGTCTAAGTATATAATGAAACCAAGAACTTGGCATCAAATTTTTATGTACTTTAATTTAGCATGAAAGCTTTTAAGTTTTCATGGGTAGATGAAAAAATCTTTATCTCCTCTGGAGCATATTATAAATATTAGTCTTATAAAGTCTTATAAAGACTAATAAATCGAATATACATAGTAAGTCAGTGTGAAATTGGAGAAGAGCAAGAAATTTAAGAATAGAATTGATTTTTACTTTTCATTCTGAAAATTACATTGATATTTCACTCTCTTGATACTAATTAGCTTGAAATTTTTCACTAAAACCAACTAAATAACCAAAAAAACCCCAAAACCAAAAAAACCCACAAACCTACAAACCCCTAGATTTGCGGAGACATCAGTCTTTTGTGGGACTAATGTTGCAAAGTTAGTCTTCATGACCCCACATTTTTTCCTCTCTGGCCAGTGATAGGACTTTAAGGCTGAGAATGTCATGAACACTTTCAATTGGTATTCATAAAATTTCCTTCCTTCAACATCAAGGTAGGAGTCTCTCACACAGGGTGCAGATTGGATGGAGTCATTGGGGAGGGGATCTGCCAAAATAAGAGGCAGAAGAAGAAACTCTCCTGCTTCAAAGTTTTGCCGAGGGATCAATTACCCTGATTATTTAGTGCTTAGATTATTTTTTTTTTCATTTTCTTTCTTTCTTTCTTTTTTCTTTTTTAAATTTTATTATGTTATGTTAGTCACCATACAATACATCATTGGTTTTTGATGTGGTGATCCACGATCCATTGTTTTCGTATAACACCCAGGGCTCCATGCAGTACGTGCCCTCCTTAATACCCATCACCGGGCTAACCAATCCCCCTTTCCCCCTCCCCTCTAAAACCCTGTTTGATTCTCAGAGTCCATAGTCTCTCATGGTTCATCTCTCCCTCCAATTCCCCCCCCATTTTTCCCTTCCTTCTAATGTCCTCCATGTTATTCCTTATGTTCCACAAATAAGTGAAACCATATGATAATTGACTTTCTCTGCTTGACTTATTTCACTTAGCATAATCTCCTCCAGTCCCATCCATGTTGATGTAAAAGTTGGGTATTCATCTTTTCTGATGGCTGAGTCATATTCCATTGTATATATGCACCACATCTTCTTTATCCGTGCATCTGTTGAAGGGCGTCTCAGCTCTTTCCACAGTTTGGCTATTGCGGACATTGCTGCTATGAACATTGAGGTGCATACGGCCCTTCTTTTCACTACATCTGTGTCTTTGGCGTAAATACCCAGGAGTGCGATTGCTGGGTCATAGGGTAGCTCTATTTTTAAATTTTTCAGGAACCTCCACACTATTTTCCAAAGTGGCTGTACCAACTTGCATTCCCACCCACAGTGTAAGAGGGTTCCCCTTTCTCCACAACCTCTCCAACATTTGTTGTTTCTTTCCCTGTCCATTTTTGCCATTCTAACTGGTGTAAGGTGGTATCTCAGTGTGGTTTTGATTTGGATTTCCCTGATGGCTAATGATGAACATTTTTTCATGTGTCTGTTAGCCATTTGTATGTCTTCTTCAGAGAAGTGTCTGTTCATCTCCTCTGCCCACTTTTTGACTTGATTATTTGTTTTTTGGGTGTTGAGTTTGAGAAGTTCTTTATAGATCTTGGATACCAGCCCTTTATCTGTAGTGTCATTTGCAAATATCTTCTCTCATTCTGTCGGTTGCCTCTTTGTTTTGTTGACTGTTTCCTTTGCTGTGCAGAAGCTTTTTATCTTGATGAAGTCCTAAAAGTTCATTTTTGCTTTTGTTTCACTAGCTTTTGGAGATGAACCTTGAAAGAAGTTGCTGTGGGTGATGTCAGAGAGGTTACTGCCTATGTTCTCCTCTAGGATTTTGATGGATTCCTGTCTCACATTGAGCTTTTTCATTCACTTTGAGTTTATCTTTGTGAATGGTGTTAGAGAATGGTCGAGTTTCATTCTTCTGCATGTGGCTGTCCAATTTTCCCAGCATGATTTATTGAAGAGACTGTCTTTTTTCCATTGCATGTTTTTTCCTGCTTTGTCAAAGATTATTTGACCATAGAGTTGAGGGTCCATATCTGGGTTCTCTATTCTGTTCCATTGGTCTATATATCTGTTTTTGTGCCAGTACCATGCTGTCTTGGTGATCACAGCTTTGTAATATAGCTTGAAATTGGGCAACGTGATGCCCCCAGCTTTGTTTTTCTTTTTCAACATTTCCTTGGCGATTTGTGGTCTTTGATTCCATACAAATTTTAGGATTGTTTGTTCTAGCACTTTGAAAAATGTCATTAGAATTTTGATCGGGATGGCATTGAAGGTATAGATTGCTCTGGGTAGCATAGACATTTTAACAGTGTTTATTCTTCCGATCCATGAGCATGGAATATTTTTCCATCTTTTTGTGTCTTCTTCAATTTCTTTCATGAGTGTTTTGTAGTTCCTGGAGTATAGATCCTTTACCTCTTTGGTTAGGTTTATTCCGAGGTATCTTACGGTTTTTGGTGCTGTTGTAAATGGAATTGTTTCTCTAATTTCTCTTTCTACAGTTGCGTTGTTAGTGTATAAGAAAGCAACTGTGGGCGCCTGGGTGGCTCAGTAGGTTAAGCGACTGCCTTCGGCTCAGGTCATGATCCCGGAGTCCTCGGATCGAGTCCCACATCAGACTCCCGGCTCAGCGGGGAGCCTGCTTCTCCCTCTGACCCTCTCCCCTCTCATGCTGTTTCTCTCTCTCTCTCTCTCTCTCTCATAAATAAATAAATAAAATCTTAAAAAAAAAAAAAGAAAGAAAGAAACTGATTTCTGTGCATTGATTTTGTATCCTGCTACATTACTGAATTGCTGGATGAGTTCTAGTAATTTGGGGGTGGAGTGTTTTGGGTTTTCCACATAAAGTATCATGTCATCTGCGAAAAGAGAGAGTTTGACCTCTTCTTTGCCAATTTGAATACCTTTTATTTCTTTTTGTTGTCTGATTGCTGTTGCTAGGACTTCTAGTACTATGTTGGACAACAGTGGTGAGAGTGGGCATCCTTGACGTGTTCCTGATCTTAAGGGAAAGGCTCTCAGCTTTTCCCCATTGAGGATGATATCGCTGTGGGTTTTTCATAGATGGATTTTATGAACTTGAGGAATGTTCCCTCTATCCCTATACTCTGGAGAGTTTTAATCAGGAAAGGATGTTGTATTTTGTCAAGTGCTTTTTCTGCATCAATTGAGTAGCCCATATGGTTCTTCTCCCTCCTCTTATTAATGTGTTCTATCACATTGATTGATTTGCGAATGTTGAACCACCCTTGCATCCGGGGATAAATCCCACTTGGTCATGGTGGATGATCCTTTTAATGTATTGTTGGATCCTATTAGCTAGGATTTTGTTGAAGATTTTGGAATCCATATTCATCAGGGATATCGGTCTGAAATTCTCCTTTTTGATGGGGTCTTTGCCTGGTTTGGGGATTAAGGTAATGCTGGCCTCATAGAATGAGTTTGGAAGTTTTCCTTCTGTTTCTATTTTTTGAAACAGCTTCAGTAGAATAGGTATTATTTCTTCTTTGAATGTTTGGTAGAATTCCCCAGGGAATCCATCAGGCCCTGGACTCTTGTTTTTGGGAGGTTTTTGATCACTGCTTCAGTCTCGTTACTGGTTATTGGCCTATTCAGGTTGTCAATTTCTTCCTGTTTCAGTCTTGGCAGCTTATAGGTTTCCAGGAAGGCCTCTATTTCATCCAGATTGCTCAGTTTATTGGCATATAGTTGTTGATAATAATTTCTAATAATTGTTTCTATTTCCTTGGTGTTAGTCGTGATCTCTCCCCTTTTATTCATAATTTTATTAATTTGGGTCCTTTCTCTTTTCTTTTGGACAAGACTGGCCAGTGGTTTATCGATCTTATTAATTCTTTCAAAGAACCAACTTCTAGTTTCATTGATCTGATCTACTGTGTTTCTGGTTTCTAATTCATTGATTTCTGCTCTAATTTTAATTATTTCTCCTCTAATGTGTGGCTTAGGCATAGTTTGTTGCTTTTTCTCTAGTTTTTTAAGGTGTAGAGTTAGTTGGTGAATTTGGGATTTTTCTGTTTTTTTGAATGAGGCTTGGATGGCTATGTATTTCCCCCTTAGGACTGCCTTTGCAGTATCCCATAGGTTTTGGACCGATGTGTTTTCGTTCTCATTGATTTCCATGAATTGTTTAAGTTCTTCTTTGATTTCCTGGTTGACCCAAACATTCTTGAGCAGAGTGGTCTTTAGCTTCCAAGTGTTTGAATTTCTGCCAAAGTTTTTCTTGTGATTGAGTTCCAGTTTTAGAGCATTGTGGTCTAAGAATATGCAGGGAATAATCTCAATCTTTTGATACCAGTTGAGACCTGATTTGTGACCCAGTATATGGTGTATTCTGTAGAAAGTTCCATGGGCGCTCAAGAAGAATGAGTATTGTGTTGTTTTAGTGTGGAATGTTCTGTAAATATCTATGAGGTCCATGTGGGCCAATGTATCATTCAAAGCTCTTGTTTCCTTGTTGATTTTCTTAGATGATCTGTCCATTGCTGAGAGTGGAGTATTGAGGTCTCCTACAATTAACGTATTGTTCTCAATATGACTCTTTATTTTGGTTAACAGTTGGCTTATGTAGATGGCTGCTCCCATGTTGGGGGCATAGATATTTACAATTGTTAGATCTTCTTGTTGGATAGACACTTTAAGAATGATATAGTGTCCTTCTGTGTCTCTTATTACAGACTTTAGTTTAAAATCTAACTTGTCTGGTATAAGAATTGCTACCCCAGCTTTCTTTTGAGGTCCGCGGGCATGGAAGATGGATCTCCATCCCTTCACTTTCAGTCTGGATGTATCTTTAGGTTCAAAATGAGTCTCTTGTAGACAGCATATGGATGGGTCCTGTCTTTTTATCCAATCTGCAAGGCTGTGCCGTTTTATGGGAGCATTTAGGCCATTCACGTTGAGAGTGATTATTGAAAGATATGAATTCATTGTCATGTTGCCTGTGAAGACATTGTTTTTATAGATTGTCCCTGTAGATTTCTGTTGTATATCACTCTTGGGGTCTTTCTCCTTTTATAGAACCCCCCCCTTAATATTTCTTGCAGGGCCGGCTTAGTGGTCACATATTCTTTCAGTTTCTGCCAGTCATGGAAGTTCTGCATCTCTCCATCCATTCTAAATGAAAGCCTTGCCGGATAAAGTATTCTTGGCTGCATCTTCTTATTTAGTACCCTGAATATGTCTTGCCAGGCCTTTCTGGCTTGCCAGGTCTCTGTGGATAGGTCTGACGTTATTCTGATGTTCCTCCCTCTGTACATAAGGAATCTCTTCCCCCTAACTGCCCTTAAGATGGTTTCCTTGGTTCTAAGATTTGCAGGTTTTACTATTACATGCCAGGGTGTTGGCCTGTTTTCCTTGATCTTAGGAGGGGTCCTCTCTGCCTCTAGGACTCGAATGTTTGTTTCATTCCCCAGATTAGGGAAGTTCTCAGCTATGATTTGCTCAAATACATCTTCTAGTCCTCTCTCTCTCTCTCCACTTCCTCTGGGATTCCAATTATTCTGACATTGGAACGCTTCATGGTGTCACTTATTTCTCTGATTCTATTTTCATGGATTCTGAGTTGTTTTCCCCTGGCCTCCTCTTTTCCCTTTTTATCTATTATATTGTCTTCCAGGTAGCTTATTCTCTCTTCTGCCTCAGTTACCCTAGCTGTTAGATTATCTGGATTGGATTGGATCTCATTGATAGCATTTTTAAGTTCTGCCCATTCACCTTTTATTTCTGCCGTTAGAGACTCTATGTTGCCATTAATTGATTTCTCCATTCTAGCCATTGTCTTCACAATTGCTAGCCTGAATTCCATCTCTGACATCTTGGTTATATCTGCATCCGTTTGTAAATCTGCAGCATAAGTCATAATCTCTGAGTCTTTTCTTTTTGGGGGCTCCTCCTCCTAGTCATTCTGTTGATGGGTGTTTGAGGGAATGTATAGAGTCCAAATTATTGACCAGAACCCAAGCAAGATGCACCTGTTTTCTTGGGACCTTAGGGTTGCTGGCCTCTTGTTTTCCCAGCCTGTCTTCTGTGGGAGGGGCCTGTTGCGCTGTTACTCAGGCAACCCCGTTTGGGCAGAGTTGCTCTGTGCCCCTGTGGCGGGGGATGGGCTCAGCGGGAATCAGTTTTTGGGGCTTTTGTTCTCTGGCGCCTTTCCCTGGCGGCTTTCCGTGTCTCTTCCACAAGTCAGAGCAGAAGAGACCGTTTCCAACCCTCTGCCTCAGAGCAGAGAGATCGCAGTCTGTTCTTCAGTGTGCTCTCCAGGCCACACCGTCTCCGTTTCTGTCCGGGCTGCCATAAACTGCAGCGTCCTGGGTTGTGTGCCCCTCTGCAGCACTCTCAGTCCTGCCTCCAGGTCGGAGCATGTCTCTGCCCTTTGTGCTTCCAAAACCGCCAGCTGCTCCCATTTCCCAGGTGCGTGACCCCACCACTTTGGGTTTCCGCCCCAGGATCTGCAGTTTGCAGGCGCGACCCCGACACTCCGGGTTTCCACCCCGGGGGCTGCCCTAAAGTCCTTTCCCCGCTGCTACTGGTCTAGGAGTCTGTGCCTCTCTGCATCGTGCGAGGCTGTCACTCACCGGCCGTGTAGGATTCCCCACGGCCAGGCACCCTCCCGCTGCCGTTTATCCTCCGATATCTGCCCGTGGAATCACGGCTCCCCGCTTCGTGCCTCAAAACCAACTGCCTGCGGATATTCTGTTTGTAGAGATCCAGATCTTCTTACGTCTCCCGCTGGTTTTGTGGGTCCTCAGAGTGGTCTGGTAGATATCCAGCTCAATTCCGGGGACCAGTTGAAATAGGGTCCCATACTCCTCTGCCATCTTTCCCCCCCTCCTATGCTTAGATTATTAAGAAATAAAAAATACTTAGTGAATTAAGCAGGTGATCTCAGCTTCCTGCTTACATTTTGTATGTGATAAAATTATAAGAGACTGAGAAAGAGAAGAAAATATAAGATTTCTAACCCTAAATCCAGATGTAAGATTAATCTTATAAGAACTCTGCTTTTAAAAAGCAGTTACTATTAAGGCCAGCATCTGTAGGAATGATTGTGTAGGGGAATATGGTGGTAGTGACAGCCAGCGATGATCTGGGTTAGGAGTTGGCAAGCTTTTTCTGTGAAGAACCAGGTAGTAAATACTTAGGCTTTATAGGCCATATGGTCTCTGATGTAACTACTAATCTCAACTATTGGAGAATGAAAGTGGCTCTGGATAATATGTAAATGAATGGGTGTAGCTGTGTTCTAGTAAATATTTATATCAACAGACAATGAGCTGGCCCATAGTTTATTCATCCCCTGATCTAGGTTAAGGAAGTTTGTCAGAGACTGAGTGGTTTTGAATGCAAAAACTACAGAATTAAAAAATAAATCCTCAATTATGAGATTTTGTTTTTCTTTATTGTCAATAGGTGAACATTATACCAGTGATTGCCAAAGCAGATGCAATTTCTAAAGCTGAATTACAGAAGTTTAAGATCAAGCTCATGAGTGAATTGGTTAGCAACGGTGTTCAGATATATCAGTTTCCAACAGACGATGAAACTATTGCTAAAATCAATGCTTCAATGAATGTAAGCTCCTAGTTGAATGTTAATTCTGTTTACATGTGAAAAGAGTAACTTGTAAATGACATTCCTACTAACACTTTAATTTGTGTCTTCTAAAAAGACTTCACACAAGGTGAATTTTCAGAAAGTTCAGTATAGGAAAATGTGTTATTTTCTAGAGTTGGAAAAAATATATGAGAATATATTTTTGAGCATATTTTCTTTCCTCTACTTTCACCTAAATAAAATGATACATTGGTGAGGCTGGGATACTCCTTTTGTGGCACCATACTTACTAATTGCCTTAGAAAGATACCTTTTATCCTGTCTTTAAAAAACATGTGAAGTCTTTATATTCTCCCTCGGAATGCTTTGGAATCTTAAAGTCCTTAAGGATATCTTTCTAATCTGATATTTAAGCTCAGTGTCCCTTATAGTGTCACACGTACATATTAAACATTCACATAACTTTTCATTTAATACGACTAAAGATGGCTAAGTTCTTTGTGATACTTTCTTCAGGCTACTAAATTTCTTAAATATCTGGTTATATTTTGAAGGGTCATTGGTTTTGACTTAACTGTATGTTCTTGTGGGAGATATTAACCTCCCTGAGACTGTTAACTTACCTACAAAATTGGGTTAATACGTACAATTGGGTTGTTGTGAGGATACAGTCTTTGTTCACTGCCCAACACAGTGATATTCAGTAACTGTTCATGCCATGTCTCCTTTTCCTTTTTTGATTTTTCATTAAGATACTTTAAATTAAAAAAGCTGACTAATGTAAATGAAGTGATCTCAATACCTATGTGTTATATTGTCTTTAGATCTAATTTTATTTTTTGTGCCCACTTGGAATAATTTTTCAGAAGGGGACAATTAAGACACCAAATGTCAATTATTAAATATTAAATATAATACTTAAAACTTTTACATTAGACTTTTCTCCTATATTAATCCTCAGCTTCAGACAGACCAGTCTACTCACTGTTCTCTACATCTAGCTATTATGTATTTGTTCAAAATCTTCTCCTTACCTAAGTTAGTTCTTACTCTCCTTGATCCATCTCTGGTTTGGGTTATATCTTTCTGCTCACAGTGATCCCTTACTCCTCTAAGTTTATGTAACATTTACTATCTTTAGCACTAGTTTGGGACTTAAATATTACTTTGTATTAGTATCATATATCTGTGCACACACTAAATATAGATATATATTTTAGTTATTTATTTTGTGTGTGTGTGTGTATGTGTGTAATTTCCTCAACATTATTTTTGCCTTTTAGGGCAAAAATTCTGTACTAGAATTTTTTTTATTCTTATAGCATGATACCTTGCATGTGGGGGATGCTCAGTGAATAATTTTCTTTACAGAGCCTGAAATTTACTTTTATAGAACAGTTGGCACATATTCACTGCCAAGTTTTAAAATTGGAGGTATAGGGGCACCTGGGTGGCTCAGTTGGGTAAGCATCTGCCTTCAGCTCAGGTCATGATCCCAGGGTCATGGGATTGAATCCTGCGTCAGGCTCCTTGCTTAACAGGGAGCCTGCAGCTCCCCCTACTTGTGCTCTCTCTCTCTGACAAATAGATAAGTAAAATCTTAAAAAAATAAAATAATTTTAAAATAACTAAAATCAGAGGCATAGCAGATCATGTGATTTTAATAACTCTGTTATTTAGTAAATTTTCTCTAATCTGTTATTTTCATAAAACTTTTTTAGTTGGTCATTTATCACAATAGCGTGAGATATGATTTGATATCATGGTTCCCTTCCAGGGACATTTGCCATTTGCTGTTGTAGGAAGTATGGATGAGGTAAAAGTTGGAAATAAGATGGTCAAAGCTCGCCAGTACCCTTGGGGTGTTGTACAAGGTAAATGAGATGAATGATGACTAGGAATATGTTTGTCACCTAACAGTCTGAAAGTTGCATTCAGTGCATTCTCTGAGTTGATGCTTATTTTGGGTTATGATTTGGTTATCAGAAGAGTGGAATGTGTTCTGTTTTGGCCAAGTATGTGGAGGCTGGGCAGAGTGTCCCCGTTTTCTCCATTATACCACACACATTTTGTGCCTGGTATGCCAAGACATTCAGAAAGTGGAAAGCACTAGTCAGAACAGAATTTGAGTATAAATAGTAGTGTTTAGACATGATATATAAATTAATTACTAGGTAATTCTAGGCACAATAAACCATCTTGTACATTTATGTATTTCTAATCACCAAAGTATCGCCAACTGTTTCCAAAACAAACTAGTCAGCCAATTAAAAAATTTTAGGATTAATGTAGCATTGTAATGAATAAGTAATTAGTACTATCTGGTTCATTCACTTACTTGTGCTTTTATTACTGGGGAATGGATTCCCTACTAGTACTGGTTTCCCAATACTGCTGCTTTTTTAAATTGACAGATTTGTAGTTAATAAAAAATATTAACAAAACTTAACATTTTTAATATATAAAAAATACAAAAATAGTAATTGTACTTAAAACTGTTGGTTACAGTTACACAATTATTTGTAGTCTTTTGGTTACCATAACCCTAGAAGAAGGGCTATGTAAGGAGAACTAAGTGTATTTATTCACTAATCTTGAATGGTGTCAAACACAGCATCTTAAATGTGGCATTGTATAAAAAGAATTTGATAATTATAGCATGTACAGATGGCATCTTGAGTATGCAGAATTACTACTTTGAAGTTTTAGTAAAATAATGTTACAGACTCTTTTTAAGCACTTTGTAAAATGTCCTAAGGATGGTTTGTAAACTGCCAACAAAATATTTGTGAAATAACTGGAGCATATGGTAACATAATATAATGTATTTCTTTCCTGTTTATCGATTGCCTACTAAATTTAAAGCAATTTCCCAGTCTGTTCATTTAAATTGCCTATAATTCAGTGTGTATAATGCAAGAGTTTCTTCCTTGGTTACTTATATAAAACAATCATAGGTATTAGGCTGATCATTTCACTGTTAATTTCGGATGTGTTTTTATAGATTCTTTCATTCAACAAATACTGTGTGTCAGGAATTAAAAATTGGTATTGCTATTTTCTTGTTTTTCTGGCTAGTGGAAAATGAAAACCACTGTGACTTTGTAAAGCTCCGGGAAATGCTCATTTGTACAAACATGGAAGATCTGCGAGAACAGACCCACACTAGGCATTATGAACTTTACAGGCGTTGCAAACTGGAGGAAATGGGGTTTACAGATGTGAGCCCAGAGAATAAGCCACTCAGGTAACAGGGGATTTCTGTGAGAAGCCAACCAAAGAGGAAGTTAGAGAGGATTGTACCTTGTTAAATACCCAGGATGTTGGAGAATGTGGTTTTCAGAAATCTGGCAAACCATGAAGTAGAATCATTTGCTTATGATTAATTATTGTGCTTCTCAGATCACTTGAGGCCTTCTTGCTTTTGAAGGGTCTCTAATACCTCATCTGACTCAAAGAGTTTAAGAAAGAACATAATGGGGCACCTGGGTGGCTCAGTCGTTAGCCGTCCGTCTGCCTTCGGCTCAGGTCATGATCCCAGGGTCCTGAGATCGAGTCCCACATTGGGCTCCCTGTTCGGCGGGAGACCTGCTTCTCCCTCTCCCACTCCCCCTGCATGTGTTCCTGCTCTCGCTGTCTTTCTGTCAAATAAATAAATAAAATCTTAAAAAAAAAAAAAGAAAGAACATAATGGCAGAAGCCCATTATCTCAATACATGCTGAAATGAATAACTAAAGGAAAGAACTCTCATTATTTGGTTTTATGTTGTATTTTTCTGAAAAAGATAAAAGCATATTTATCTGTTCTTCTAAAGGAAAGTTCGAATGTGAATCATATTAAACCAAAAACAGAACAACCTTGGTTTTTATCTTGATGAAAGTTTGAAATTAGTTAAACTTAGGAAAATGTCTTATAAGGGAAGAATGAAAGTGCTTGTAGGGAGTCAGAGATTGGACTGTTTCTTAAAATATTACAGGGTACTTGTAAGAATTTTAGAGCCTGATGACCTTCTTGTTCAGTAATTACAGCATTCAGTGTTATAAACTTGCTGGGTAATTTTATGTACTGCCACATTCCTGACTTTTTTTATTATTAAGGTATGTAAACATGAAACTCTAATCCTTAACCTACTACATCAAATTTGATTTGATGTAACATTCCAGAATAGTTTTTGCATGGAGGAAAGCATGAGATCTTTAGGCAAAACACTCTTTAAAACTCTGTTGTGGAACTAAGGATTTCTTTTCTATTTCATTATTTGTATTTCTGTCATTTCCCTGACTGTTAGTATTTGTAGTAGAGTAAACACAAAAAGAAGGAGAAGGAGAACATTAAATCAGTGCTGCCATTGCATATGACCTTTGGGAAGATTTAATAGTAGATGAGGTTAAATTTTTAAATTTTTTAATCTATGGATTTAATTAGTGTTTTCTCTCTAGTAGTATGATAAATTAAGAATTATATGTGCTTAACCCCTCCTCACCAATTTCATGCATGCTATGCTTTTGATGACAGGCCAATCTGATAAAATTATTTTCTCTGTTGAAGATTTGGCTTCGCTAGTGTTTCCCAGAGGAGGCTTACTTCTCATTCTTTCAAATTTGAGGGTCAATTCACAGGTCTCAATGTACATTACTAAGACATGAATCCTGAGTGAGAGCAAGTGGAACAGCCTTGAAGTACTCTGAGAAGAGGGATACAGGTTGCCTGGTGGGTCAGTCATCAGGCATCTGTGGAAGATTAAGAAATGTGGGTTCAGAATTTCCAGGGATGGAGCCCAAGAATCTGCATTCAAGTTAAAATTTCAGTCATTCAGTAGATATTTGCTGTTTGTCTCCCATTGGTTCCACACACTGCTAGTCAGTGGTATGTAAGTACTGTGGGATTAAACAGAAACTCTACCTTACAGAATTTCTGGGATGGAGGTGGGAGGAGGACACTCTGGCCCTTTGTGGAAAATAGAGTCAGGGTGCTGCTACAGTAGTCCTGGTGAGACAATAAAGGCTTGGGGTAGAGTGGTAGTGTAGAGATGGTCAGAAGCACATTTAAGACATCTAATTTGAAGATAAAATTCATAGGACTCATTGATGGTTTGGATATGGGATGTAAAGGACAGAAGAATCAAGGATGACTCCAGTCACTGAAAAATGACCTGAATTTGGCTGAATGGTGGTAATGTTTACTGATATGAGCAAGACTGGGGAAAGGATAGATTTTAGGGGTTATGGTTGATAATTGAGAGGTTTTGGACATGTTAAATTTAAGTTGCTTATTAAATACTACAGTGAAGAGACGCCTGGGTGGCTCAGTGGGTTAAACATTCAACTCTTGGTTTCTGCTCACGTCATGATCTAATGGGTCGTGGGAACAAGCCCTGCATTGGGCTCCACACTCAGCGGGGAGTCCGTTTGAAGATTCTGTTCCTCTGCCCCTCTGTCCACTCATGCACGCACATGTGTCCTCTGTCTTTCTTTAAAATAAATAAATAAATCTTTTAAATAAATGAATATTCCAGTGAAGAGTTTCAGTAGGTTATTACATAAATGAATCTGGCACTTAGGGAGAAGTTAAGGCTGTGGTGATAATTTGAAAGTCAGCAGTGAATAATATGAAAAATCATAAACATTTTTTTTTTTTAAGATTTTATTTACTTATTTGACAGAGATAGAGCCAGAGAGCACAAGCGGGGGGAATGGCAGAGGGAGAGGGAGAAGCAGGCTCCCCACTGAGCAGGGAGCCTGATGTGGATCTCCATCCCAGGCCCCTGGGATCATGACTTGAGCCATCCAGGTGCCCACAAATCATAAACATTTTAAAAAGTGTCTCCTATTTGCAAGGCTCTGGGCTAAGTGCTGGGGATATAATAGGAATAAGATCCTATAGACCTGGCTGTCATGGAGATTACATTCTTATAGGGGAGGCCAAAATCAAATTGCACAATTAATCACAATTGTGAAATGTGCACTAAAGGAGAGATGGTATATAATGGGGGAGGGTTTCCTGACTTAATCTGGAAACTTAAAGAAGATTTTCTTGAGGCAGTTAGTTTTTGAGCTAATAATTTGGGGAAGTCAGAGCAAGACATGAAAAGACTGCAAGCAGAGAGAGAATGACATCTTCAGAGCTCTGTAAGAAGGTCAGTGCAGCTGGAGAGCGGACAAGTTGGGGCATAAGATTGAGAGAACAGGTAGGCAGGAGTCAAACTGTGGAGGACCTGGTTGGGATTTGGGCTTTGTTTCAAGGGAAAGGCAAAACCATTCAAGGAGTTATCATACCATATTTGCATTTGAAAAATCACTTTTAGCTCTAATGCAAAGAAAGTATTAAAATGGTGTGCAAAGATGTTTAGGAGACACCAGTAGGAGAGTATTGCTTGGATGAAAGCAAAAGTGGTGAAAATAGAACTGGGTGTGTTTGGGACATATCTAGAAGATGAAATTGAAAGAACTTAGTGACTGTTTGGATATACTGAGGTAAAGAAGCAGGAAATGCCAGAAGATGCTGCTAAAAAGAAAGACTTCTAGTTTCTGGGTATTATGGTTTCATTGGCTAGGTAGATGGTTGTACCTTTCCTCGAAATAGGTATCTCTGGAAGGACTGGCTTTTTTGTGGAGCAGCAGTGCTGGGCATGATGGAGCATAAGCTTGGTTTGGGACCTGCTGACTTGAGTTTCCTCTGAAACATACAAGTGACAATGTTGAATAGGCACTTTGGGTATTTTTCTGGAGCTCAGAGGAGAGGGCTGGGCCAAAGGAATGAACTTAAGAGTCATCAGCATTTAGATGGCTAACTGAGTGTTTGAATATGGATGAGATTGCCTGAAGAGAGAAGTACATCTGAAAAGAAAGGTGCCTTGGAAACAGACTTGAGTCACTCTAATATTTGTCAGCTGGAGAAGCAGATAGAAGAGACTGAGAAGCCTTGGGTAGAGGAAGGAGGAAAACCAGCAGTGACATGTCTTGGAAGCCAAGTGAAGAGAGTTTCAGGAAAGGAGAGGTCAGCTGTGTTGAAGCTAAGGATCAGGTTCTTGCTATAGAAGTACAGCAGTGTAATACATTGCAGTTGCTTCCTTTACAGCTCTTTGAAAATAAGACAAAAAGGGCAGTAGTTCTATGGAAGGCTACATCAGCTAAGAATTACAGATTCAAAGAGAAGACTTAGAACAGGTAGAAACCAGTTTCATTCTATGCTGGGAGTGGAGTGAATGAACTGAAACCATTTCCAGCCTTTTTATTCTCTGCTTGACAATTTATAGTCTAGTCCAGTAGGCCTACCTTAGGACATGTACCCTTGTCTTGGCCGGAGTGGGCATGAATCTAATTAATTGTCCCACCAGACTGTATCCCCAGGGGGAAGAGGTAGCTCTCCAAAAGGTAATCAGGTTAACAATACCAAAGGGAAGTATAGGTAGATGGTGGGCATTCAGAATCAAAGATTGCTTAGAACATCCATTTTTTTGAGCATTTCTTCAGTTCGGGAAGCATCTGCTCACTGATCAAATGAAGAATGGAAAATTGGAAAAAGGAGGTTCTTCAGTCTACACCAGGTAACAGATTGGGTAGGGAACAAGCAAGAAAAGATGGGGAACTAGATCTCTGTCAGGGAGGCCTCTGCCTGCCTGAGTCTTCTACCCTTCCTAGGCTGCTCTCCTTAAGAGAGAAGACATTTTTTCCTGGATTTCTTGAATCAGGCATGGCAGAATGTTTCTTCTCCTGGTGTTTTCTTATTTGTGAATAAATTATTTGGTAAAGCTTCTATAGTTCATTATAGCTTGATGTCTTAGGAAGGTTTTACAGTTTCAAGAAGTTACATTCTATTTTCTGGGCAATATTTCCCATTCAATTTGGGGTGTACCTAACAGTAGTCACTATGGTTTGGTTGGCATGTAAAATCCATCCCTCAATATTATATCTATCAATTAAAAAAACATTTATATGAACATGTTAGGTTGACTTTTATTTCTCTTTACTACCCAGTCCTCTACATTGCCAGACCTTCAGCTTGTTTTCCATTTAGATTTTATTGTGAACAGTTATGCTGAGTCGTAGTTAGTGTCTTAATCTCTCAACACTATTCATGTGCTTATCATGAGGTCCCAGTAAATGGCATTATACTCTCCTCTAGCCTTAATTAACTTATCTTTAATTATTTAAGCTAGATCAGAAATAACTGATAAACCTTCTTAAATCCCTAAGTTATTTTAGATTAACATAACCATTCTCATTCCAACAGTTAATCATCTTTAACGTTTGAGTATAAAATCACTGCCATTTGAAGTGTCGAGGGACCTGTAGTTTTGAAAGGAAGATTTTTGTAGTATTTTAGAGTTGCTTAAGTTTGACATAATTTTTTTTGTGTTGTAAAATTTGTATCTTTGAAACTCTCAAATAAATAACTTTCTGCATTTAGTCTATAGCAGAAATGGAAAAAGTTCAGCAGGCTTTTAAGAACTGTATATGAAACACAAAGAAGTCCTAAGTGAAGGGACTGCAGTGATTTTCTTGATGAATATGAGCATTTGAAAAATTTTTTTCTTCCTCTTTGGTTTTAAACTTTGCTTTAAATCAGTGATATTTGCAAGTATAGTAGTATGTTTCATTGAATATTTGTGACAACAAGCTTCTTTTATACTAGAAAAAGCAAGAATTTTATACTAACATAGCAAGAAAACTTTTTCATTTTCGTTTAATGAATAAATCCATGATAGTAAACAGTAGTTGCATTAGTTTTACAACACTAACTATGTGAATTGTTCCCTTACAGATCTTCTAGGAGTTTTTTTACCACCTTTTGAAAGATAGTGTGGGTTTTTTAACTTACAATTGGTTTTACTTAAAATGGACTTCTGGTTGTCAAAGTTGAAAAACCATGTGACATGATGGAAAATATGCAGGAGCAGTACATGACTTTTTAATCTTTTGATAAAACAAAAACCTAACCTGGTTCAAATTCTAGCTTTTTACTTAACGACTATGTTGCTTTGATTACTTTTCCTCTCTGAGCTTTAGTTTTCTTATCTGTAAAACAGAGTATTAGTGCTTATTCTTCATGGATGCTATGGGAATTAGGTAGAGAAAGGATTCCAGAAAAGTACCTTGTTGGTAGGAGCTATTCAACAAATGTTAGGTCTTTTCTCTTTGCCAGGTAGATTTATTTTCCTCTTAAGCAACTCAAGTGCTTATATAAACAGATAATGGGAACTTTTTTAAGCTTACATTTGGTATGAATTCAGAACATTATTTAAATCAAGTTTGTCATTAAAGACTATCAATCCAGTGTAGGATCAGCAAAATGTAGTGAAGTTTCTGAAAATGATGAAAGTAGCCTGATAGATATAGAGGTTTCTTTAAAATAAGACCAAAACAAACACAGAAAAGCAAAAAGCCTGGTAAAAAGTAAAATGTTTCCTTGAGATTTTGAGCATTTATGTGGTTATCTAGGGCAGTTTGTACATTTTGCTCTTAAAATGTTTAGGATCTGTTCCTCAGAACACCTGCTATGCATACCCCATACAATCAGCTGTAATAGCTGTTGTGCAACATTTCTTACTATAATTCTCCTTGAACTTCTAGAATTCTATATTTATAAGATTTATTTCTCCAGTTATAGGACCAGTGAATAGGTTGGTATGGCTGGAACCTTAAGAGGATTAGTTTGTTTGGTAAGAGATGAATCTGGAAGGGTAGAATTAGGCCAGATTGTGAAGTATCTTAAGTGCTATTTAAAGGAGGTGGGACCTTATTTAAGACTGTAAAATTCCTTAATTCATCATATTTATATCTACTTAGATATAAAATACTTTTGTAAGCAGTAGACATTTCTTACTGCAACACAGCTGGAAAGTACATTTGTGTTCCCTGTTAAATCTTTGTGATAGTCTCATAGTGAGCTGAAATGGAAGGGCTTGGTGTTTCTGACGTATAAGAAGGTCTGTTATACCTCTGAAATGCTATAAGTAAAACAAAAAATATATATAAAAAAAGGGGCAGCTGGGCATAGTGTTCCAGGACAATCCTTGCTCTGCTTGGTTAAATCTGGCTCTACTTCCTGGCAATTTCTGTCATTAAATGAACAGTTATGAAGAGCCTGAAGAATGTCTAGAGAGTTTTGCTGGATAGTCGGGTTACAAAGATAATGATCTATTAGAGAGACAAGTAGGATATAAATGCCAAAGAAGAGGTACAGAGTGCCATGAGAGTGCTTAGAAGGCATAGTTAGTTCCAAATGGGGAGACCAGAGAAGGCTTTTTTTTTTTTTTTTTAAGATTTTATTTATTTATTTGACAGAGAGAGAGAGCAAGCACAAGCAGGGGGAACTGCAGAGGGAGAGGGAGAAGGAGACTACTGTCCACTGAGCAGGGAGCCGGATGCAGGGGTCAATCCCAGGACCCTGGGATCATGACCTGAGCCAAAGGCACTTAACCGACTGAGCCACCCAGACGCTCCCAGAGAAGGCTTTATAGAGAAAGTGGCATTTGAATTTGGCCTTTCAAATTCAAGGAGTAGAGGATTAGCTGGGTAGAATGGGGGTTGGCAGGTGGGCAGTAATGGTCGAAGCACAGAAGTTACACAAGCTAAAGCATGAAATGTGTGGTTTTAGGAACAACGGATTGGTTGGTATGGCTGGAACCTTAGGAGGATTGGATTTGTTTGGTAAGAGATGAATCTGGAAAGGTAGAATTAGACCAGATTGTAAAGTTTCTTAAGTGCTATTTAAAGGAAGTGGGACCTTATTCTGTAGATAACATAACTAATGCAGTGGAAAAAAAGATAATGAGACCTGTGGTGTTTTTTGGAAAATCTTAGGAGTGGCAAGATTAAGAAAGTGAAAAAGAAGAACTAAAAGCCCAGAGATCAGTTAGGATATTAATTTGTAATAGTGAAGGCAGAAAATCACTTATGATTGAGTTGGGCTGTACCAGAGTATCTGTAGAAATCAGAAGACTGGATTAAAATGATGTCAAGGTCACAGACTGAACTCCCAGACCTTGGTGATCAGATACAGAGATAAGGTTACGGGAAGAGTCATGGATGACTTAAAGACTTCAAGGTTTCCAGACACAGTGGTGCTAATTAACAAAGACTGAAAGAGGAATTCATTTGGGGTAAAATGAGAATACTTCTTGTAAAGGACTTGACAAGTCAGAGATTTCAGAAATCTAGTACTCTCTATTAGCTGTAGCACTGGTGGCTTTTTAAGTCTCACGCTGTAGGAAATGTCATTTTCGGACTGCTGTATAAGAGGTATTGGTACATATTGTTATAGTTACAAGGCTTAACCCAAGAAGTTTGAGTGTTTGCAAGTTTCCTACATCATTTTTTAACATGAGAGTACCACAAATAACTTTTTAGTCTTCAAGAAACCTATGAAGCCAAAAGACATGAATTTTATGGTGAACGTCAGAGGAAGGAAGAAGAAATGAAGCAGATGTTTGTGCAGCGAGTAAAGGAGAAAGAAGCCATATTGAAAGAAGCTGAAAGAGAGGCAAGTATGCTGGTTTGATACGATTTGCATTTGTTTTTTAGGTGTCCTGTTGGGGAGATTTATCTCAAGAATTTAGCTGAGATGCTTTTGGAGACTACTTCTTCAATAAGTAGCTATTTTAACACATAGTCTTTGCATACGGACTTTAAAAAGTCTGAATTCAGATAAAAATTTTGGCCTTTTTGCATAGTCTTCCATTAGAAGTGGTTCACCAAGTACTTGTATTGGACTAGGTTACTAAGAAGTGTTTTAAATGTCTTAAGTTTGAGCCAGAAATGTTTTAGCTGTGGCTTTATAAAGCCTTTCTTGAGAGTTCTTGAGAGTTGTTGGGATTGATGCTTGCTATGAAATGGGTAACTATAAAGCAGTTAAGTAACTCTTTCAGTTTGAAGTCAGGCTTTCCACATGAGCCAGGTGGTCAGATGACCTTTGGATAGCGTTGGTGCACATGTGCACATGCATACATATAAACATCACAGTTAATTTCCATAGTACTGTTTGCTTCTAGTTCTTCAGGCAATAATTTTACTTTTATTCGAGTTAAGCTATTTCCTATAGACCTAACCACAATGGCTACTTTTAAGTGAAATGGCCATATTCAAGATGATGATCAAAAAGGATTAGCTCAAAAGGGAATTTGCCATCTGTATTTTATAAATGCGTGTGTATGCATTTGAGGGGAGGGATGTATATTTTTCCCTGGTCATCTGAAAGCTGATTATAGACATTATGATTATGATTATGACACTTTATCCCGAGGCCCTTCAGTATGTATCTCTGAAGCTTAGGCACATTTTCCTCCATAACCATTGTACCAGTATTATACCTAAGAAAATTTTTTTTTTTTTACACCTAAGAAAATTAATAAGAATGCCATAATCTCACCTGATCTCCAGTCGACATTCATACTTCCGCAGTTGGCCCAAGATGGCCTTTTATTGTGTGGCTTTTTTTTTGGTTTGGTTTGGTTTGGTTTTTTGGTGATTTTTTTTTACTTTTGTTTTTGAACTGGAATTCAGTTGTAGGTCTCATGTCACATTTGGGTATTCTCTTTGTTTAGTCTCTTGTATTGGAGAATAATCCCCTAGTTTTGAGTTATTTTTAAATATAAATATTGAGGAAAGAGTTGTGATGAGTAGGAAATAAGGATGCTGATTTTTTTTTCATTAGTAGATTCATCTTTAAGATGGTAGTAGAGTAAAACTCTTTATTTAAGAGTTTATCTCATGTATCATGAGTCTTAGTTTCTCCAGTGAGGAGAAAAGACGTAGAAGTGGTTTCTAGTTGAGTTTTTAATTTTTAAAATCCCACATAAGAATATTTTGCTTAAACGTGTATTGTTTAAAAGGAAATTAAAAATTCAGGGTAACCACATGGTTAAAAGAAAAAAAGAAAGACTATTTGTCAGCAGATCTTTTGAAGACTTTTATTTTTATGGTTCAAGTGCTTTTTTGTGAAGCACAAAAAATGAAGTTAATGTAAACCTAAGGCATCAACAACCAAAATTCTCACAAGAGTTCTAAATTTTTTATTATATAGCATTAGAGGCAGTAGATTCCAGGCCCCTTTATTAATATTACAAGGTACTTTGTGACCAGTTTTTATACTGTAAAGTCAGTGTCATTAAATACTTTATAGAGTCAAGGTCAGAAAAACAGACCTCTGTGCTGTTGATAACTTGTGCCCTTAAGACAGTATCATCAGTATGGTACACTGCTATATCTTATGTAAACACTATTTCTGAATATTTGAAAATATGTTTGAATTAAATCCCTATTGTAGTGAATAGTGGAACCATGAGTGAATCTTGTATATGGTGTAGACTGTTGGTATCAAAAGTTGTGAACTCCACGTGATGTGATGTCACACCTACCCTCCCTCCCCTTTTATTTTTTTTAAAGATTTTATTTATTCATTTGAGAGAGACAGAACACAAGGCTGGGGGCGGGGGAGAGGCAGAGGGAGAGAGAGAAGCAGATTCCCCCCCCCCCCCCGAGCTGGGAGCCTAACGCGGGGCTCAATCCCAGGACCTGGAGATCATGACCTGAGCCGAAGGCAGACACTTAACCATCTGAGCCACCCAGGCGCCCCGCCCCTCCCGCCTCCCCTTTTAAAACATTTTTCTCTTTATAGTATTTCTGTAATTTTTAGTCAACCTCATGAATGATATATGAAGTACCCTATAACCTTTCAAGATATTTAACTATGCATATAGAATATGCAGCCTCCACTTAAGTAATCAGAGATGTCTTTATTAATATAATATAAATCCACTCCTGTATCCTGTCTTTCCAGGCTTTACTCAGCTCCTCTCCCACATTTATAGGAAATGCACACATACTCAGAGACTTGTGACTCTCTTGTTTATACCACTGATTTGAATGACAACTAGATTACCTCACCCTTTAAGCACACACACACACACACACAGAAACAGCTTTTTGCAAAAGCAGGAACTATTTAAATAAGCAAATACTAAGGAACTGATGCTTCGCTGAAATGCCATCCTCAGGAATAAAAGAATCTTAGCGTAGAAGGGTCTTACTTAATCTGTTTCAGTTCTTTCCTCTCTCCGTTTAAATACATCTCCAGTCAGGCTTTACTGCTGTACAACACAACCTCTTCCATATTTGGAACAGTTAATTTTTATTAGGATGGAGTTTAGCTCTTCAGTTTCCACCCTCAACCTCTGATTTCTTTTTTTAAAAGATTTTATTTATTCATTTGAGAGAGAGAGCACAAGCAGGGGGAGAGGCAGAGGGAGAGGGAGAAGCAGACTCTCTACTGAGCAGGGAGCCTGATGCGGGGCTCCATCCCAGGACTCTGGGATCATGACCTGAGCCGAAGGCAGATACTGAACCATCTGAGCAACCCAGGTGCCCCTCAACCTCTGATTTTTAGCAAAACATTTCTTCAGTTATTATATGCCATCTTTTCTAGAAACCAAGTCCTACTTTTTTTTTTAGACAGAGATTTTATTTATTTGAGAGAGAGGGAGCACCTTCATGCACATGCGCAAAGTGGGGAGGGGCAGAAGGAGAAGCAGACTCCCCACTGAGCAGGGAGCCTGATGTAGGGCTGGATTCCAGGACCCCGGGATCATGACCTGAGCTGAAGTCAGATGCTTAACTGCCTGAGCCACCCAGGCGCCCCAAGTCCCACTTTTTTATATGAATGCTGCCCAGAACTGAAAATACTAAAGTTAATCTAACTAGATTAGAGAATTTTAAAAGTTGCCTTTTTTGCTCTAGATTCTAGATGCTGTACTTGTGTTCTTGGCAGGCAAGGCACGCAGCTGATTCATGTGGGAATCTGCTCATGTCCCTAGATTTTTTTTTCCAGATAAACACCAAACTAGGGAAATTTCACCTTGTAATGTTATAACCTTTTACAAACTCATTTTAGTGACTGAATTGAGTGTACTTTGCATAAATTTATTCTTGACTTTATTAGACACAGGCTATTTTTTCCCATTATGGTGTAAATTCTACTACAGTAAGTATTTTTATGAATAACACTTACTCAGTTGAGGATTCCTTGATTTACTTTAGATTTCAAGAATGTGAATGGCTGGAGAAAAATGTAATAGATTTTTAAGGTTCTTGATTTAAATTGATAATTGGCACTTTCCAGGTAGGTTTACCAATGTAACTTTTTACTGTTTCACTAGGTAACTTTATTTGGAAAATAAGGTGTTTTTTTGATAACTTGATTTTGTGATTTGTGTCCCTCACTTTCATTGAACATGGATTTTAGAAAGTGAAGCCTTTGAAGAGGCTTTGTGGGGAAAATACAGAGCAAGAAAATAAAAACTAAGAAAAGGTCAAATGTTTTAAAAACAGGTTCTTACATGAGGCTGTAGCTTTTTATTTATTTTTTTTGTTCATTTTTTTTTGCATGGGAACTCATTTAAAATTAAAGTTACTTGGGCACCTGGGTGGCTTAGTCATTAGGCGTCTACCTTCAGTCAGGTCATGATCCCAGGGTTCTGGGATGGAGTCTCGCATCGGGCTCCCTGCTCAGCGGGGAGCCTGCTTCTTCTTCCTCTTCCTCTGCTGCTCTCCCTGCTTGTTCTCTCGCTCTAATAAATAAAATCTTTTTTTTTTTTAAAGATTTTATTTATTTATTAGAGAGAGACACAGTGAGAGGAGCACAAGCAGGGGGAGTGGGAGAGGGAGAAGGAGGCTTCCCGCTGAGCAGGGAGCCTATGCGGGGCTCGATCCCAGGACCCTGGGATCATGACCTGAGCCGAAGGCAGACGCTTAACGACTGAGCCACCCAGGCGCCCCTCTAACAAAATCTTTTAAAAATAAAAAATAAAGTTACCAAGGCAGTTTCATATGTACATTTTTACTTCAAGCATGAACTTCTGAGACATCAGGAAAATTTGTAGATTACTGTGTAGGTTAGTGTTAGCAACTGTTGCTAAGCTCAAGAACATTCCTGTGTGTGTGCTGCCACACTGTGTCATTAATGGGAATTGCACCTTTATTTCACAGCTGCAGGCCAAATTTGAACACCTTAAAAGAGTTCACCAAGAAGAGAGAATGAAGCTTGAAGAGAAGAGAAGACTCTTGGAAGAAGAAATAATTGCTTTCTCAAAAAAGAAAGCTACCTCAGAGATATACCAGAACCAGTCCTACATGGCATCGGGCAGCAACCTGAAGAAGGACAAGGACCGTAAGAAGTAAGCTATTCCCAAAACCCCCACTCTGGTGGTCCCCTCCCCCATTACTTTCTGTTTCATTGCCCTCTTTGATCTTGTGCTTATCACAGTCTGTTTCCTTATTATCAGGCTCTGGCAACTAAAATGTCAGCTTCTTGAGAGCAGAGACCTGTTCCTCTTGTTCACTGCTAGCACATATTAGGTGCTCGGCAAATATTTGCCAAAATGAGCAAATGAATGAATGAACAAAATATATCATAATGTAAAAAGGCTCATTTACCTGAGGGGAAAAATGGCTGCTCTTATTTCATTGTCCAGCCTGTGTTTCTAGCACACATCTAATAACTGCTGACCTACCGTTAGTTATGTTAAATTTCATGTCTAAATGGAAGCTATATACTTTGTTGGGGAATCATAGAAGTAAAATAATATTTGATAAGAAAAATTTAGTTCATTTTTTTAACAAATTCTACTGATGATGATTTTGTGAGAATTTTTATTTTAATAAGGGAACCAGGCTATCGATTCGAACTCCTGTGCTTTGATGTCAGAGCTTGTGAAACCAATGGTGGACGTAAAGATGCAGAGGAAGGTAGAGAGGGCCCCTGTACAATGGGGCGGCCATGAGTAGCATTTGGATGATAATCTCAAGACTTATAGGTTTGGGGTATGTGTTAAAATCAAAGTTACCAAAGTTTTAGAAAATAAGTTTTTTTTCCTTTTCTATACTTTATGTCCTTTATTTCTCCCACTTAAAATGTCCGTGTCCTTTTGCCTATTTGACTGTTCTTGAAATTCATCACTGACTTGTTTTGTTGAGTGCTTCTTGGTGACTCTTTGCCTTAGTTTACTCCAGCTACCTCTGTTTTGGCAGCATCTAGCTCTCCTTTTGTTCCTCACAGAGCAACATTTCTGGTTTAATTTTATCATCACATCTTATTTCAAACCCAGCATTTTCAGAATACTATAATTTAACTTAAAAATAATTAGGAAAACATGATGTTGGCCCATGGCAGCTTTCCAATTTTGAACTATGGAGAAGTAAATCCACAGAGTTTGGGTGGGTTCAACTGACCTGTGGATTTAATGGTTTGTGGGGAGAAGAAAAGGAATGAATTCTCACATCTGATCTTTCAATATAAGTTCTACATGGGCATGGATCTTGTTTTGTTTATTGATGCATCCATCCCCAGAGCCTAGAACAGTGCCTGCTATATAGTGGACATGCAATTATTTGTCAAAAGAATGAATATGACTTTTAATAGTTATGTTTTATTCAATCATTGAATTTCAAATGATAAACTATAGTTTATGACTGCTTTAAGATATGCTTTGAATTATAAAGCTAAGGGACCTTTTACCTGTTCTTATCCTTTCACCTCAATCCAGTGTTACTAAAATTGGATTCCCCAAGTTTCTTCCATATATGAAAGTTTCTTCCATGTATTACATTTGCTTTGTAAAAATTGTTGCCCTGCTCCACTTAAAGACCACTGTTAGCATGTGCTCTTGTTTATAAAGTTGGGGCCAAGCCCATAGTTTTTTTGAGAGCTCAAAAGAATTCATATTCAAGAAAATGGAGTTTGATTTTTTTTTTTTATTTTCCAAAGATATCTATAGTATATTAGATGTATATTTGCTCTTTCTGTAAAAGTTTACCTTGTAAAACTAATGATTCTAGTAATTTTTATTTCCTATGTAGTTTTTTTTTATTGTACCAATCAAAAGGTTTTTTCTTCTCTTTCCAGCTCCAATTTTATGTAAAACAAAGGTTCCAGATCACAGAAGGTCATCACAAGCAAAAATTATTAAAATGTTAGAAGTATACTTTGATTTTCTTGCTGTTTTTATTTGCTGTATCATTTATTCTATATCTGGCAAATGGCTGTAGTTACTGCCATTTATGGAAAAATATTTTTAAGTATAAGGTTAATACATAAGCCACAGTGGATGATACCACTTTTATATTCACTGTTGTTAGAAGTTTTCAAGTTGCTGGTTTGTGATGAATCTAAATCATTTCTCCTGTTGCTCAGTTATTGTCACTTACATGCATTGTACCACAGAGCAAAGTGTCAATGCCATTGAAAATACAGAAGTCATTCATTATATGGCTATCTGATTGCATTTATATTCCAAGATGAACTCCTTTTTTGTACATACTAAAGGTAAATTTTGGGAAATATGTTTTAAAATGTATTATGTACCTGAAGGTCTAACCTCTTAATAGTTTCATAGAACCTTTTTTTAGTTTTTGATACCATTATCCAATTGGTAACATGATCCTAAGCTTTTGTATCAAATTATGTAACAGGGCCTTCCACAATTCAGTGTGCCTTATTGTGGTTGATGTATTGTTGTGATGAAACAAGATGTGTGTAAAAGTAAAAACATCTAGGTATAAATCATCTAGTGATGAGTACCTTTGAACCTGAGGTATTGCCACTCTATTTCATTAGAATGTTTTACATACTTGTTGTTTAAAACTCTGTTTTCCAGGGGAAAAATCATAAGGTAGAATCATCTTATTAAAAATATTTCTTAAGAAAGTAACTGTGAGCAACTGAATATTAAAGATGAAAATTTAGATAATCCATATATTAAGGGATATTTGAATTCAGTGCCTTTGTAGCATTCTTAGAACAATTTAATGCCTTCTAATTTTTTCTTAACAGTCATTGGTATATAAATTTTCATTTTTTGTACTTGAATACCCTAAATAAAATTGACACTTACTCTTGACAAATAACATATACATCTATATATTTACTCAAATGTGGTTAAATAACTTTTCTTTTTGCAAACTGTCATCTTAAACATTTTATCAAAATTCGTTCATTTAATCATGTGTTTGAATTATTTTAAGACAGGTATATATTACCCATATTTTTCAGAAAACAAAATGTTTTACTTAGCGTATGTCAGATTCTGAGCAGTGTATTTTTTCATGAAGTTGTGTAAGTTGCAAATAAAACCTTTCATTTCATAGTACAATTTATCTGGACAAACACTTTAAATTCCAGTTTTATATTTGAAATTCACAAATATCTCTTAGCCTTTTAAAACTTTAGTAAAGTAAGTTATAAATATCACAGAAAAAGCTCTGAACTTTCTTCTCAGGATCAGGAATGCCCAAGTTCTGGAAGGTGGGAGCAGGAGAGCCCGTGAGTCCATGAGGGCAGGTAGCCTGTCGTACAGAGCCCAGCCACTGCCACAGCACTGAGCGTTAGCCGAGGAGAGTGTCATCCCAGAAGCTCAATTATATGATGTGAATGTTGGCTAGCTGTAGATTTATTATATCAAATTGTGTATTAAACAGCTATCCTCAACTTTAATAAAGTTACTTTTAAATGCCAGATTGGTCATTGGCATGTTAAAACAAAGTTATTCAGTTCTCTAGTTGAAGAGATTATGGAAACCTGCCCAAACTCAGAACTTAGCAGAGGGGTAATCATTTTGTGCTGCTAGTGACTCTGTTTTGAGAAAGACTCAGCACATGCGCTTCATTCACAATGTGATGTTACATATTTGGGATTCCAGGTAAGATTTTATTTTAAAAGAGTTATCCTGCAAAGAACAAAATTTTTAGAACAATTAACAACATTCAGATTCTCCTTACAAAGCTGATATATTTTTCACTATTCAGGCACAAGGTGACAAAGTAAGTTATGATCTCCTGATACTTAAATTTCCTGGGAACAAAATAAAGCTAGACATGTTTTGTTTAAATTTTTTTTCCATAAAGCATGTGAAATAGTTACCACTCGCTACCTACCATTAATCTTTACATACTTATCTGATTTTTCAAGCTCTTTCACATAGACTGTGATTTCAGCTTCAGAACAACACAAAGGGAAACAAATGCATTATGGGGAGTATAATCCCCTTTTGGAGGATGATCTCAATTTAGGCCCCATTTTCCTATTGGGCTAGGAAATGGGGATATGCATGGTTAAGGCTAGCCCTGCCCTCATGGAGCAACCAGAACAGTAACAAGAGAGCAGATTTATGCACAGAGTACTCTCAGAAGGGCTTTGGCCTCCACCCACAGAGCACAAGAAAGCATCCAGGGAAGTGACTAGGTCTTGAAGGATTAGAAGCAGTTTTTCAGATACACAAATGGAGAATGGCAATCCAGGTACAAGGAATAACATGTTTTTGATAAAATCTGGGTACTCTAGAAAATCACTAACTATGAGTAGAGAGTATAGGGCAGATGTGGGACATAAGTAAGGATGAGATTTTAGAATTAGGTAGGGGACAGATCAAGAAAGAGCTTATAAACCTAATCCAGTAGGCAGTAGGAGCCATGGAAAGATTTGACCTCACCTGGTCAGATACTCCTCCAGGGTTCACAGGAAAGATGTACTGGAGGAGCTGGGACTGGCCCGGGCTGGCTGACTCAGTAGAGAGACTGGAGTCCAGGCAAGCAGTTCTTAATACAGCGTGCAGTAGAATAAATAAGTAGTGTTTAAAAAAATACAGATGCAGAAAGGTAAATATGGTAATGGAAATGGTAACCATCTGGATAAATCAAAATGAATAATGGCTGCAAAACAATGTCTTGTGGAGATGGAAATACAGAGAGAACTAAAATATAAGACTAGAGTGGCATATAAATTGGGGGAGGGGGATAAATTGAGTAATCTAAAGTTCTTGCATTAACTGAGAGTCCCAGTCAGCTCATAACATGAGACTTGGAGTGCACGTAGACATGGTAAAGTGTGTGACTTTCAAGTCAGTAGAAGAAACACTAGTCCACTAAATGATCATTGAAAAGCAAACAAAGGAAATAAAACAGGTATGACAACCAGAAAGCATTTAGTAATATGGTAGATTTAGACCCAAATAAGTAAATAATTACATGGATTATATGCTGTAATTTTTTTTAGGTGAAAATCTTTAAAAATCAGCTGTGAGCGTTTGACAAGAGAAGTCTGAAACTTTCTCTGTCTTCATAGACAAAAGATAGGAAAAGGTACATCATGCAGACTCCAGCCAAAAGCTAATGTGTACCTGTATTTTCTATGTATTAAAAAAACTTTAAGGCAAAAGCATTGTTAGACATGGAGATAGATTTCTCGAGTACAAGAATATGTAAAAATTCCAAATTTGTATGTACGTAACAGCCTTAGCGTATTTAAAGCAAAAATGATGAGAATACATGGAGAAGTATGCAAATCCACACTCGGTGGGAGATTTTCACACACCTTTTGTGTATGATAGACTAAGCAGACCAATATTGGTACAGATATGGGAGCCTTGAAGAAAACATTCAGCCACATTGGCCTGGTGAACAATTACAGAGCAGTGTATCCCAAATCACAGAACACACACTGCTTTCAGGCCCACCAGGAACATTTATGAAAACTGACTAGGACATTTGACTACAAAGTGAGCCTGAGTACTTCTAAAGGAGTTACATCATGTAGACTGTGTTCCCTGATCACATTATAATTAAGAGAAATCAGTAATAACAAAAATGCTCATGTTTGGAAACTAATAAATACACTTGTAAGTAACCCATTCGTCAGAGAAGAAATCAAAAAGGAAATTAGAAAAATATCTTGAGCTGAATGATAATGAAAATATTATACATCATAACTTGTGAGAAGCAGCTAAAACCATTCTTAGAGTCAAAATTTATAATCCTAAAGGCTAGTATTAGGAGGGGAAAAGGCTGAAGACCAGTGCTATACACATTCATCTCAAGAAGTTAGGAAAAAAATAGTAAACTAAACCCAAAGCAAACAATAAAGATGAAAACAGGATTTCAGGAATTAATGAAATAGGAAAAAAAATCAAAAGTTCTTAAAGATTATTAAAATTGATAAACCATGGGAAGAATGACCAAGAAGAAAGGAAAGAGGCATAGAATGGCTAAAGTTGAAAACAACAACAAACCTGACAAAAAAAAAGGGGGGGGTTGTTGTGGAATGATGACCATTGCTGGTGGGAATGCAAAATGGTTCAGCCATTTCAGGAAGTCTGGCAGTTTCCTGTTCCCTCACTGTATGTGTTAGTTTTCTACAGCTGCTATAACAAATTGCCACATACTTAGTGGCTTGAAAAACAGTATTACAGTTTTGGAGGCCAGAAGGCTGACATGGGTCTCATGTGGCTAAAATCAAGGTGTGGCCAGGGTTGTGTGCCTTCTGAAAGCCCTAGGGGAGAATCCTCTTTTTCTGCTTCTAGAAGCTGTCCACATTCCTTGACTCATGATTGCTTCCGCCATCTTCACAGTCAGCAGTGGTGAGTTGAATCCTTCTCACATGGCCTCAGTCTGACCTTTTCCTCTTGCCTCCCTCTTCCAGCTTTCAGAGACCCTGGTGATTGCATGGGGCCCACTAGCAACATCTCTCTATCTGCTGGCTAGCAACCTTAGTTTCCCTTTGCCATGTAACTTAACCTTCAAACGTTCCAGAGATTGAGATCTAGGGGGACATGGGTCTGTCATGTTGTACAAGCCAGCAATTCCAGTCCTAAAAAATGTATTCAAGATAAATGAAAATGTTTGTTCATACAAAGACCTGTACTGAAATGTTAATTGCAGCTTTTTCCATAATCTGCCAAACTGGTAACAACCCAAATGTCCATCAACTGATGAGTGTATAAACAAGCTACACTGATACATGTAGACATGTGAATAAATCCAAAAGTATTATGCTAAGCCAAACACAAATGGCTCTGTGACTCCATTTATGTGACATTTTTGTCAAAGCAAAACTGTAGGGACAGAAATAAGCTGTGGTTGGTTACCAGGCCTGCTGAGGCAGGGGGTGGGGGGTGTGTGGATTGACTTCAAAGGCACACAAGGAAACCTCTTGGAGTGGTGGAAGACGTTCATATACCTCAAATAAGCCTGATATTTTTTCTTAAAAAGTAAAAAAAAGGCAGAAACAATGGGAATGAAAAAAGAAAATGTCACTCTACAGATCCTGTTAGACATTAAGATGTCATAAATAAAATTGAAAGTACAGAAGAAATGATAAATTCATTTAAAAAATAACTTACTGATAAAAAATTAATAGAAAGTCTCATAATAATAGATAATCCATAATTAAGCTCCTCAAAGTTTAGGCCGAGATAGCTTCACCCAAGAATCCTACCAGGTGTGTAAGGAGCAGAGTGTTCTTTCACTCCTCTCCCTGGGGTAGGTAGTGGCAGCGCTTGCCTCTCCTGGACCACTGAGGATGTCTGTGCCCTAATGCCCCGAACCTGGGAAGCTGAACCCTACCTGGCAAAAAAAGACTGTAGTTGTAAGTGAGCTCTAGCTGGAGGTGGGAAGATGGGCCTGGATTGTCAGGGTGGGCACAGTCTAATCACTTAGTTCCTTAGACCTGAGAGCCTTTCCTGGCTGTAGTCAGAGGGAGGCTCAGAGGGACGGACCATTGTTGGCTCTGATGACAGAGGAAGAGGCCACAGCCAGGAACGCAGGGGCCTCCAGAAGCTGGAAAAGGCAAGGAACTGATTCTCCGCTGGAGCCTCCAGAGGGAACTCAGCTGTTTTTTGATTTTAGCCCAGTGAGACCCAAAGGAGACTTCTGACCTTTGCATAAATTCCTGTCTTTCTTAGCTACAAGTAGCTGTCACCCACAGGTCAAAGCAGCAGGTGCTCTAAACTTCTGCCAAGTCTAGAAGTGTAAAGCCAAGTGCACAGCTAAAAACAGCCTACAAGACACCAAGCCACAACACCCACCCATGTCAAATCTGTGTAGCTAGAAGTCCGAATCATGGTCATTGCAGGGGAGGAGTGGTAGCTGAAGGGAGCCTGAAGGGACATTCTGGCGTCCTGGTAAGTTTCTTGATCTTGGTGTTGGTTACATGGGTGCCACTGTTTTGTGAAAACTTGTCAGGCTGTACATTTACATGTGCACTTTCTGTAATAATTTAAAGTGTTAAGAAGGGGGGGGGAAGTGCCACATTCTGAGCCCCATACACCTGGTCCCACAAAACCTCACCATGAGTTCCTTGGTCTGCATCATCCATTCTCTGTTATTTCTCAATGTTTCTGACCAGTTAAAATTTTTCAGAGGCTAATTGCCCCCAGTTTCCTCACCTGAGTTCTGAAAGAAATTGAAAAGTAAAACTGGCAGCGGGAGGCCAAAATAATCACCTTTATTGCTGACAAAGTCTAAGCTTAATGTGAGAGCCAGATGAGCTTGTTAAATGAAGCCCATAATTAGGGGGAATCACCCTCCCTGTGCCCCCACCCCAGGCTGTGCTGGATGAGTGCAGGCCTTCTCAGAATTCTATCCACTACCACCTCACCTAAATTGCCTGATTCAATTAGGTAAAATACAAGAACAAGAAACTTTTGGTCCTAGACATTTCAGTAGCATTGGCTTAAACATTGTTTCGGAGTCTGGTGCCCTCTCAGCAATCTGTGGCTTTTAAAGCACTTAGTGATTTTCAGCTGCTCTAATTAATGTCAGTGTTCCTGTTTGACTCAAGGAAGCAGGTGGGCGGGTGTTACCCTCCTTGTCTCCTGCTGTAACGCCCTGCACTCCCCGATAAAGAAACCAGATATTTCTGTCTTTCCCAGTGAACAGTGTAGCTGTTTGTCCACAAAACTTGGCTCTGACAGTCTTACCAACACAGCCTTGTCAATAGAATGTCTCCAGGAAGATGTGAGCTGAGGGGAATTTCTTTTTGGGCATCTGGAAACTGAAAACTGATTATAATGTCCCTCAGGTTAGACACCTAAGGAGAGAGGGCAGCTTACCAGCCCCTCCCCACCCCGCCATGCCAACACCTGGTAGTATTCTCCAGGGCTTGACCCTGTATTCCTCAGTTATTTCTGTTTGTTCCAGGTTTCTTATTGCAGAGTTGTTAATTTCAGTGTTTTAAGGTGTTACCCGACATAAAAATCCTAGCTTTAAAAAGATGCTTAAAGAACGGAAAAATCTTCAAGACTTGAACAAGTTTGAATGATGGGATTTCAGAAATATCGGTAGATGGGAAAATTTTTTTTAAAGATTTTATTTATTTGAGAGAGAGCGTGTACACGTGTGGGACGGGGGCGGGGAGAGGGGAGGGTCAGAGGGAGAGGGAGAAGCAGGCTCCCCCCCTGAGCAAGGAGCCTGATATGGGGCTGGATCTCAGGACCCTGGGATCATGACCTGAGCCAAAGGCAGACACTTAACCTACTGAGCCACCCAGGCGCCCCTAGATGGGAAATTTTTTAAAGCACCTCCCAGGATCTCCTATTCTCTAATTTGATCATAGTAAAGGCTTTTTTTCAGTGCTGGTTAGAAATTGTATTTACATGAATTTAGTGGATTCATAGTTCATATGACATTGTATCACTTTAATACTTACCTGTTTCTATTTGCTAAGAGTTTATTTCCTTCTGAAAAATGTTTAAAGGCGGGCGCCTGGGTGGCTCAGTTGGTTAAGCGACTGCCTTCGGCTCAGGTCATGATCCTGGAGTCCCAGGATCGAGTCCCGCATCAGTCTCCCTGCTTCTCCCTCTGCCCCTCCCCCCTCTCATGTGCTCTCTCTCATTCTCTCTCTCTCAAATAAATAAATAAAATCTTTAAAAAAAAATGTTTAAAGGCTGTTCTGTAAAAAAAAAATTGATACATGAATGTGACATTGAGTGGAGAATATTATTAGAATGCAGACATTACCTCACACCCATGTTATCCCATTGGACAGCCTTGGTTTGATCAATATTTCCCATGGAACTCCACATCAAAATTTCTGCTTTAGAAGATAGATGTTTTGCTGTTCTTCAGTAGCAGATGCAAATAAAAAACTGTTTTCTAAGAGAAAAATAAGTGTCTAATATTTCTTTTGAAAATACAGAGAATAGCACAATAACAAAAAGGATAAGTCACTGTCTTGCTATTCTTTCTGTGGGCCCCAATTCACACATGTTTGCACACATACCACAGTGCACATTGGTATATTGATTTTCAAATGCTTACATCTTAAGAACCATTCATTTAAACGTGAACCATTTTCCTTTTTTTCCTCCTCATTCAACAACAACAAAAAATAATACAATCCTTCTGAGGTGCTAGACTTTTCCTAGTGAATGTATAAACAATTTGCCATAACTAAGATAATTTCCTTTTAAAATCCGGGTGTTTATGATTCCCACCAGCAGATGCTGCTAAGTAATCACTCTGAGTTGTATGTGGCTGCGTGTCTTAGTCATGCTGTTAGGACAGCTATCTTCTTGACTATCAATAGTTTTGTGCAAATTTCTGAACAAAGGTAAGGTTTACCCAGTGTCAAAGTGGTTAATGCCAATTTAAGAGAGGTGAGAATTTAGTAAATCACTTGAGACTGTCCAGAAAATACCTGAGAGGTTTTTAAGAGTATTCTAAAGTATGATGGGATATTCAGAGATGTCTGATTTAAGGAAAACTTCCCATCTCTTCTAGAAATCTATCATTTGGGTAAAGATAAGATGTGACATTACTTTATACCTAAGTGCTACATATGACCTTAAATAGTGCCTGGTGTTCATAAGCGAAAGTAATGACAGACCAACCATAAAAATAATCTCTAGCTTTAGATAAATTTTTGATCTTGATAGTTTTCTCTGATGTCTTGGGATGGACAGATTATCATCTCTACTTTGGGATGACAGGACTGTGACCCATTTGCTAAGTGGTTTATTCTATTCCCACATCCAGATATGGAAGAAGTCATCCATTCAGATCTTCCTGAGGCCCAGCTGTCTTTGTGGTGCCTTCAGGAGGAACAGGAATGAGTGAGTGGAAGCCCCTGTTTTTCCTGAGCTCGGCCCTGTGTGTTATTTAATGTAATGAGGTTAACATGCTCTGTGTGAGGCACCATCTGGCTGCATTATGTTGTCATATTATTATTTCACTTATCTTCAGAATACTCTGAAAGATAGTTGTTTTTCTCTCCCCTGTTAAGACGCTGAGGCAGGTTCGGGAAGATGAAGCTCTGTTCTCACCTACTTCCCCTTCTCCACCTTCTGTGCTGGGCTAGCTTCCTTAATCACTTGAAAGATGGCGTCACCATTTCCATCCTCAGCTTTCCTTCCCTTCCCCTCCTCAGTCCTCCTGTGTGTGCTCCCCTCCACTCTTCACTTCAGCCACATGCCGATGGTACCATATTTGTACTGTGGCCTTCATCTCTCATCCAAGCACCAGATCCATATTTCTAACCATGTGTTAGAAATATATCTAGCTGGGTGGCCAACAGGTACCAACACTTCAGCAGTCCCAAACGGGCCTCCTCATGTCCACTGCCCACCCTCCTCCTGGGTACCCTAGTCTGGCTAATGGAACACCCTCTGTCCAGTTGTTCAAACCTGTCTCCAGAGGCTCCCACATGGGTTCCCCAGAACCTCAGTTTTGTGCCCAGGAGGCTGTGAGGCATTGGGCACCTACCCTACCAGCCTCTGGTAGCACCTTGCCCAGAAAATTACCCTCTTGGTCCACATGGTCTTGTAACTGTAGCTGGTTCAACTCAGGAGGGCTCCTGACCCATGACAGCCATGGGTGGCTAGCAGCCTGTGGGATTAACCTGTTTGGCATGAGAGAGTGAAAGAAGGGCCTGATTGCATTTAACAGCAATTTAGCAGTCTGGGTCATTAGGAAGAGGGGAACCCAGGGAGTTCACAAAGAATGTTTTGTGGGGGACTGGTTATACAGGTGTTGCAGAGCACAGGGGAACCCTAGTAACATGGAAATGGCAGCTCCCAAGGGCCATGCTGATGAGAATGGCAAGCAATTGGCACTTTGCCCCTCTTGCCCCGCGGTGCTCCCCTGGCTCCCCTCTGCAAAGCCTAATCAGAAGCTGCTGCAAAGCTAAAATATGGGCTACAGAGTTGCGAAGGAGGAGATGGAAGGGAGGCTGTGGGCTGTGGGCCACATAACCTAGTTGGACTCTCCCTAGGAGTTTGAATATGAAGGTGGTGGTCTGCAGCCACAGCAGGGGCTGAGAAATCAGGACACAGTGAGGTCAGCATCAGTCTACTGACCCTCCTCTCTTTCTCTGTCTCTCTCTTCATGTGGTGAAATCCAAGAGAACATCAAAAGTAAAAGTGATAGGGTGCCTGGGTGGCTCAGTCGTTGGGCGTCTGCCTTCAGCTCAGGTCATGATCCCAGGGCCCTGGGATCAAGCCCCACATCAGGATCCCTGCTCAGCGGGAAGCCTGCTTCTCCCTCTCCCACTCCCCCTGCTTCTGTTCCCTCTCTTGCTGTCTCTCTTTCTCTGTTGAAAAATAAATAAAAAAAAATCTTTAAAAAAAAAAAAAAGTAAAAGTGATAATGTCAAGCTTTACCCAAGCTTTGTGATCCTGGAAAACTGAAGGCTGGGAAAACCCCTGCCCTTTGTGTTCCAGGAAATGACTTTCTGCCAAGATCCCCCTTCCCATACAATTTAGAGGACATTCACAATGTCCCCTTGTTTGCCATGGACAAGATTCGACCCAGACTGGTCCCCACTGATTAATCAGAATAAAGTGCTCCAACTCTGACCCACCCTCAGCTGGACCCAGCCTCTCAGCCCCTCCTTGGGCCCTCCTGAGAATAGGCTGGCCTCTGGGTGAGTCATTCTCTGATTTTCAACCAGATCCTGCCACTCCTCCACCCCACTTCCCCACAGCCGGCTCTCTCCAGCTTTGTTCCCTACTCCCTATAACAGGAAAGCCCTTTTTGCCTGACCCTGAGCTATGCAGATGCCATGATCAGAGCGTTCCCCCTATCGCAACAGTCCCTATCTCCAGCCCTTACAACAACCCTTTGGAATAAAGTCTTTCCTTACTGTGTCTGTATTTGTTTTTTATATGATAAATCTTACTGGAGTGGGGAGGGGATGCAGGGAGAATTTCCCAGGTGGGAGATGGAGGCAGGGCATGTTAGGCATATATAAGGCAGGGGAACATGAGAGCAGTCAGTGCTGTGGGTATAGGGACTCAGGGAGAGGCTCGGGATGATTTGGTGCCTTTGGGCAGGAGGACAAGTGGATACCAGTGCCCTGCAGCCTGCCCCTCAATGTTCAGACCAAGGGCCCTTATATGCACAGGACTGTGGGTCTATGGCCCAACAACCCCATCTTACCTCTCCCCACCCCCCACGTGCACACACAAGTAGTGCTCTTTGTCCAACCTTCAGCTTACTCCTGGAGACCTGGCTGTCCTGGGAGGTTGTATCCAGGGCAGAGACCTGCAGAGGTTCTGGGAGCCAGCTGGGTCTGAGCTCTCCTCACCTGTGGAGAGGGGAGGCTGGCAGTGCCCAGTGCAGGGGTTCACGTGTGCAGTGCTGGGCCTTGAGCAGGCAGGCTGGCTAGGGATGCGGAAAGGGACAGAATAGCTGGACCAGCAGGGGGAAGGCCCCTGATGTTGACAGGACTCCCTTCTTGGAACTCCCACAAAACATATTCCTATATCATGGTCCTTAGATGGCTTATGTGCTTGAACTTTTCACTACACCACAAAATCCTTCAGGTCAGGGTCCATGTCCAATTCATCTCTGGAGTTCCAGGGTCTGGCATGCAGTCCACTCAGCTGTCAGCTGGATGGATGATGCCAATCTGTGGGCATTACAAATGGGGTTCGTGTGCGCCATACAAGATTGTTTTTAGTGGCTGGAGAAAATGCTTCTAGCAGATTCTATATACATCAGTGAGGAGCAGTCAGGAGAGAGAAACCACATAGTGAACAGGGAAAATTTAATATGAAGAATTATCAACTATAACAGAATTAAAGAGGATCTGGATAGTAAGAAGCAGAGAAAATGCCAGAGAGTACAGCAATAACAGCTACAAGGAGCGGCCACTGCCCCTGGGGCTGAGAAGGAGCTCCTGGGGAAGTGGGGTGGAGGAGTGGCAGGATCTGGTCGAAAATCAGAGAATGACTCACCCAGAGGCCAGCCTATTCTCAGCCTATTCTCTATTAATTGCCCTCCCCACCCCAAAGCCCCTGCCAGGCTCATGGAGCAGTTTCTGTGGTGCTGCCCTGGGAAACCTGCAGGAAACCCACCCTATAGGGTGCTAGGAAGGCTGTTCTCAGGGAGGCGTCTGAGAAAAGGCACTCCTCTCTACAACCACCTAAGTGCTGCAGGAGCCTGCTGGAACTTGGAAGGAGAATGCCTCTTCCCATTGCCCTCAACTAACAAAATTTAATGTGGTGCCAGCTGGCAAAGAAAAAATATGTAATGGGCCCATCTTAATTTTCACGAGCAGGCAATGAAGGATGAATTTGAAGTTGAGAGACAATATATTGATAGTTGACAGTATAAATTATTTAAACAAGAAATACACAAGATCTATCAACTAGGCAGGGCAGTTTACTGCTATTGTTATTTACTGATTTACCTTCAGAAGAACTGACCTTGTTCTTGATCTCCTTCCTCTATGAGAGAGGTCCCTTGCACTTAGATCTTCCCCTGCCTCTGGCTCCCTGAGCTAGCTGGGCTGCACCCCTACTGCATGAAGTACAGAGGCCATCCCACCTGCTCCTCTTGGAGGAAAGTGGTAGCTGCTGAAACCCCACCTTGCCCAGGCTAGGAACTCGATCCTCTTTTAGTTGAGATCCAAAACATAAAAGTAGATCTGGTCAACAGACTCACACATCACTTCTCTCCCATGGGCCTCCATACCCCCATTTTAAAATCAAGACTCCACACAAGCCCTCTCTATCCATCCCCTATGATTTTCTGTAAAATCTTCCACATTGACTTGCTTTTGATCATGGCACATGAGCTCGGTGCCCCCCAAGAAGCTGGCTCCTGTCCTGCCCATCCATGGCTGTGTAGAGCAAAACCTTGTCATGCTCAGTGAGGTGCCAGCTGATCAGTTTAGCAAGCATAGATTTGTAGGTAGTATTGCTGTATGAAAGGTTCCCAGTTGTTGATGTGGCAATCATATAATTCTTGAGTAATTTGTCCCCATCTATTTATCTCTATAAGCAGCTTGTTTCTGCTACTAATCAGGCTCTGTCTTCCTTTATGAGCCAGTGAGAATTCTACATATCATCTGATATCTGATATCATCCTCTTTTTGCTTTGGCTACTAGGGAGCTCAAAGTTCAATTTAGTGCCAAAGAAGAGTAATAAGCTTGTTCTTAATTCCTGGCACATTTATCTCCCTGCTTCACCTGTACGTTTTCCAATAGCTTAAACAATTAGCTGTCATGTTTACATCTGTATGTGTTTTTACTATAAAGCTTATCATATCTCTTTTTGTTTTTGAATTTGGCAGACCATACATTTTAAACAAGCATACATCGTTCCTATATAGGCCTTCTAATTATCTTTTTCTTCTGCTTTGAGAATGTTTTATAAAGCTTAGCCTATAACTTTATTTATCCATTTACCCAGCTTCCAGATATCTGTGTGGCCTCTATGGGCCACACAGTGGGCTAAAGTTCAAGGCATGATAACCCAGCCAGCAGGCACAGCTCAGAGCTCTGCTGTTTGAGGGCTCTGATGGAGAAGCTCAGGATGCTACTGAAGCTTGTAAATGGAATGCACAATCTGGACTTGGTGGGGCCTCAAGCAGTCTTTCCAGAAGAAGTAACACCAAGCCTAAAGGATGCTGGATTAGCCTTCTTTTGTTTTAATCAGGAATGGAGGCTGGATTTTGTTAAATGCTTTCTCTATTGAAATAATCATGTTTCTTCCTTTTCAATTTATTTTTAAAAGTATTTTATTGAGATGTAATTGACATAGTGTAAGCTCAAAGAATACATGTGTTGATACATTTATATATTGTGAGTGACATAATTCTCACTGTAGTGTCACCTAACACTTCTATCACATCACATAATTATCATTTCTTTTTGTGGTGGGAACAATTAAGATGTAGTCTTCTAGCAACTTTGAAGTTTATAAAACAGTATTGTTGTCTATAATCTCTATGCTGTGCATTAGATCTCCAGGACTTATTCATCTATTAATTGCAATTTTCATCCTAAGACAACATCTCGCCAGTTCCTCCAGTCCTTGGTAACCACCACTCTACTCTCTGTTTTTAGGAGGTCAGCTCTTTTAGATTCCACATGTAAGTGATATCATACAGTATTTGTCTTTCTCTATCTGACTTATCTCACTTAGCATAATGCCTCGAGGTCCATCCATGTTGTCACAAATGGCAGGATTTCCTTCCTTCTCATGGCTGAATAATATTCCATTGTATATATGCATACACCACATCTTCTTTATCCATTCATCCACTGGCAGACACTTAAGTTGTTTCCATATCTTGACTATTGTGAACAGTGCTGCAATGAACATGAGATTGCAGATACCTCTTCAATATTCTCTTTTCATTTCTTTTGGATAGATATCGAGAGGTAGAATTGTTGGATCATACTTTAGTTCTATTTTTTTATACTTTTAAAAATTAACATATAATGTATTATTTGTTTCAGGGGTACAGGTCTGTGATTCATCAGTCTTACACAATTCACAGCACTCACCATAGCACATACCCTCCCCAATGTCCATCACCCAGCCACCCCATCCCTCCCACCCTGCTCCACTCCAGCAACCCTCATTTCTTTCCTGAGATTAAGAGTCTCTTATGGTTTGTCTCCCTCTCTGGTTTCATCTTGTTTCATTTTTCCCTCCCTTCCCCTGTGATTCTGTCTTGTTTCTCAAATTCCTCATATCAGTGAGATCATATGATAGTCTTTCTCTGACTGACTTATTTTGCTTAGCATAATACCCTCTAGTTCCATCCACGTCATTGCAAATGGCAAGATTTCATTTTTCTGATGGCTGCATAATATTCCATTGTATATATATACACCACATCTTCTTTATCTATTCATCTGTTGATGGACATCTAGGCTCTTTCCATAGTTTGGCTATTGTGGACAGTGCTGCTATAAACATTGGGGTGCATGTGCCCCTTCGGATCACAACATTTGTATTTTTGGGGTAGTATATGCCAAATATATACTGTATACTGGGGTAGACCCAGTAGTGCAATTGCTGGGTCGTATGGCTCTATTTTTCAACTTTTTGAGGAAACTCCATACTGTTTTCCAGAGTGGCTGCACCAGCTTGCATTCCCACCAACCCTTTCTCTGCATCCTCGCCAACATCTGTCTTTTCCTGACTTTTTAATTTTAGCAATTCTGACTGGTGCGAGGTGGTATAGCATTGAGGTTTTGATTTGTATTTCCCTGATGCTGAGTGATGTTGAGTATTTTTTCATGTGTCTGTTGGCCATTTGGATGTCTTCTTTGCAGAAATGTCTGCCCATTTCTTGGCTGGATTATTTCTTCTTTGGATGTTGAGTTTGATAAGTTCTTTATAGATTTTGGATACTAGCCTTTTATGTCATTTACAAATATCTTCTCCCATTCTGTCGGTTGTCTTTTGGTTTTGTTGACTGTTTCCTTTGCTTTGCAAAAGCTTTTTATCTTGATGAAGTCCCAATGGTTCATTTTTGCCCTTGCTTCCCTTGCCTTTGGCGATGTTTCTAGGAAGAAGTTGCTGTAGCCGAGGTCAAAGAGGCTTATGCCTGTGTTCTCCTTAAGGATTTTGATGGATTCCGGTCTCACATTTAGGTCTTTCATCCATTTTGAGTCTATTTTTGTGTGTGGTGTAAGGAAATGGTCCAGTTTCATTCTTCTGCATGTGGCTGTCCAATTTTCCCCAACACCATTTGTTGAAGAGACTGTCTTTTTTCCCATTGGACATTTTTTCCTGCTTTGTCGAAGATTAATTGACCATAGAGTTGAGGGTCCATTTCTGGGCTCTCTATCCTGTTTCATTGATCCATGTGTCTGTTTTTGTGCCAGTACCATACTGTCTTGATGATTACAGCTTTGTAATAGAGTTTAAAGTCCAGAATTGTGATGCCACCAGCTTTGCTTTTTTTTTCAACATTCCTCTGTCTATGCGGGGTCTTTTCTGGTTCCATACAAATTTTAGGATTATTTGTTCCATTTCTTTGAAAAAACTTGATGGTATTTTTTTTTTTAAGATTTTATTTATTTCACACAGAGAGACACAGCAAGAGAGAGAACACAAGCAGGGAGAGTGGGAGAGGGAGAGGGAGAAGCAGGCTTCCCGCTGAGCAGGAAACCCGATGTGGGGCTCGATCCCAGGACCCTGGGATCATGACCTGAGCTGAAGGCAGATGCTTAACCATCTGAGCCACCCAGGCACCCCAAAAAGTTGATGGTATTTTGATAGGGATTGCTTTAAATGTGTAGATTGCTCTAGGTAGCATTGACATCTTCACAATATTATTCTTCCAATCCATGAGCATGGAATGTTTTTCCATTTCTTTGTGTCTTCCTCAATTTCTTTCATGAGTATTCTATAGTTTTCTGAGTACAGATCCTTTGCCTCTTTGGTTAGATTTGTTCCTAGGTATCTTATGGTTTTGGGTGCAATTGTAAATGGGATCGACTCCTTAATTTCTCTTTCTTCTGTCTTGTTGTTGGTGTATAGAAATGCAACTGATTTCTGTGCATTGATTTTATAGCCTGCCACTTTACTGAATTCCTGTCTGAGTTCTAGCAGTTTTGGGGTGGAGTCTTTGGGGTTTTCCACATAAAGTATCATATTATCTGCCAAGAGTGAGAGTTTGACTTCTTTGCCGATTCAGATGCCTTTGATTTCTTTTTGTTGTCTGATTGCTGTGGCTAGGACTGCTAGTACTATGTTGAATAGCAGTGGTGATAGTGGACATCCCTGCCGTGCTCCTTCCCTTAGGGAGAAAGCTCTCAGTTTTTCCCCTTTGAGAATGATATTCGCTGTAGGTTTTTCATAGATGGCTTTTATGATATTGACATATGTACACTCTAACCCTACACTGTGAAGAGTTTTAATCAAGAAAGGATGCTGTACTTTGTCAAATGCTTTTTCTGCATCTATTGAGAGGATCATATGGTTCATGTTCTTTCTTTTATTAATGTATTGTATCACATTGATTGATTTGCAGATGTTGAACCAACTTTGCAGCCCAGGGATAAATCCCACTTGGTCCTGGTGAATAATCCTTTTAATGTACTTTTGGATCCTATTGGCTAGTTTTTGGTGAGAATTTTTGCATCCATCTTCATCAGGGAGATTGGTCTGTAATTCTCCTTTTTGGTGGGGTTTTTGGTTTTGAGATCAAGGTAATGGTGGCCTCAAAAAACGAGTTTGGAAGTTTGCCTTCCATTTCTATTTTTTGGAACAGTTTCAGAAGAATAGGTATTAATTCTTCTTTAAATGTTTGGTAGAATTCCCCCGAGAAGCCATCTGGCCCTGGGCTCTTCTTTGTTAGGAGATTTTTGATGACTGCTTCAATTTTCTTGCTGGTTATGGGTCTGTTCAGGTTTTCTATTTCTTCCTGGTTCAGTTTTGGTAGTTTATATGTCTCTAGGAATGCATCCATTTATTCCAGATTGTCTAATTTGCTGTCATATAGTTGCTCATAATATATTCTTTTTTAAAAATATTTTATTTATTCATTTGAGATACAGAGATACAGAGAGAGAGAGAGAGAAAGCATGAGCAGGGAGAGAGGCAGAGGGAGAAGGAGAAGCAGGCTCCTCACTGAGCCAGGAACCTGATGTGGGGCTCGATCCCAGGACCCTGGGATCATGACCTGAGCCGAAGGCAGATGATTAACCATCTGAGCCACCCAGGCGCCCTGCTCATAATATATTCTTATAATTGTTTTTATTTCTTCAGTGTTGGTTGTGATCTCTCCTCTTTCGTGATTTTATTTATTTGGGTCATTTTTCTTTTTGATAAGTCTGGCCAGGGGTTTATCAATCTTATTAATTGTGGCAAAGAACCAGCTCCTAGTTTCGTTGATCTGTTCTACTGTTCTTTTGGTTTCTACTTCATTGATTTCTGCTCTGATCTTTATTATTTCTCTTCTCCTGCTGGGTTTAGGCTTTATTTACTGTTCTTTCTCCAGCTCCTTTAAGTGTAGGGTTAGGTTGTGTATTTGAGACCTTTCTTGTTTCTTGAGACAGGCTTGTATTGCTATATACTTTCCTCTTAGGTCTGCCTTTGCTGCATCCCAGAGATTTTAAACAGTTTTGTTTTCATTTTCATTTGTTTCCATGAATTTTTTAAAATTCTTCTTTAATTTCCTGGTTGACCCATTCATTCTTTAGTAGGATGCTCTTTAGCCTCCATGTATTTGAGTTCTTTCCACCTTTCCTCTTGTGATTGAGTTCTAGTTTCAATGCATTGTGGTCTGAAAATAAGCAGGGAATGATCGCAATCTTTTGGTACTGTTTGAGACCTGATTTGTGACCCAGGATGTGATCTAGTCTGGAGAGTGTTCCATGTGCACTAAAGAAGAATGTGTATTCTGTTGCTTTGGGATGGAATGTTCTGAATATGTCTGTGAAGTCCATGTGGTCCAGTGTGTCATTTAAAGTCTTTATTTCCTTGTTGATCTTTTGCTTAGATGATCTGTCCATTTCAGTGAGGGGGTGTTGAAGTCCCCTACTATTTTTGTATTATTGTCTATGTGTTTCTTTGATTTGTTACTGATTGGCTTATAATTGGCTGCTCCCATGTTAGGGGCATAGATATTTAAAATTGTTAGATCTTCTTGTTGGATAGACCCTTTAAGTATTATATAGTGTCTTCCTCATCTCTTATTATAGTCTTTGGTTTAAAATCTAATTTGTCTGATATAAGGATTGCCACCCCAGCTTTCTTTTAATGTCCATTAGCATGGTAAATGGTTTTCCACCCCCTCACTTTAAATCTGGAGGTGTCTTTGGGTCTAAAATGAGTCTCTCGCAGACAGCATATAGATGGGTCTTCTTTATTTTATCCAATCTGAGAGCCTGTGTCTTTTGATTGGGGCATTTAGCCCATTTACATTCAGGGTAACTATTGAAAGATAGGAATTTAGTGCCATTGTATTGCCTGTAAGGTGACTGTTATTGTATATTATCTGTGTTCCTTTCTGGTCTATGTTACTTTTAGGCTCTCTCTTTGCTTAGAGGACCCCTTTCAATATTTCTTGTAGGGCTGGTTTGGTGTTTGCAAATTCTTTTAGTTTTTATTTGTCTTGGAAGCTTTTTATCTCTCCTATTTTCAGTGACAGCCTAGCTGGATATAGTATTCTTGGTTACATATTTTTTCTCATTTAGTGCTCTGATTATATCCTGCCAGTCCTTTCTGGCCTGCCAGGTCTGTGTGGATAGGTCTGTTTCCAATCTAATGTTTCTACCACTGTAGGTTACAGACCTCTTGTCCCGAGATGCTTTCAGGATTTTCTCTTTTTCTCTGAGACTCATAAGTTTTACTATTAGATGTCGGGGTGTTGACCTCTTTTTATTGATTTTGTGGGGGGTTCTCTGTGCCTCCTGGATTTTGATGCCTGTTTCCTTCCCCAAATTAGGGAAGTTCTCTGCTATATTTTGCTCCAATATACCTTCTACCCCCCTTTCTCTTTCTTCTTCTCTGGGATCCCAATTACTCTAATATTGTTTAGTCTTATGGTATCACTTATCTCTCGAATTCTGCCCTCGTGATCCAGTAGTTGTTTATCTCTCTTTTTGTCAGCTTCTTTATTTTCCATCATTTGGTCTTCTCTATCACTAATTCTCTCTTCTGCCTCATTTATCCTAGCAGTTAGAGCCCCCATTTTTGATTGCACCTCATTAATAGCCTTTTTGATTTCAATTTGGTTAGATTTTAGTTCTTTTATTTCTCCAGAAAAGGATTCTCTAGTATCCTACATGCTTTTTTCAAGCCTAGCTAATATCTTTATAATCGTCATTCTGAACTCTGGTTCTGACATCTTACTAATGTCCGTATCGATTAAGTCTCTGGCAGTTGGTACTGCCTCTTGTTCTTTTTTTTTTTTTTTTTTTTGAGGTGAGTTTTTCCGTCTTGTCATTTTGTCCAGAGAAGAATAGATGAATGAGAGACTAAATGCTAAAAGGGTAACAATGACCCCAGAAAAATATACACTAAACAAATCAGAGCAGACCAAAACTGGGGGGAAAAGAAAGAGGGGGGAAAAAAAAAGAATATGATCAGGCTGGTGAATAGAACAGAGCCACACACTAGATTCTGGGTGTATTTTGGTCTGTTAGAAGAAACTGCCTCCCAAAATTTTAAAGAAAGAAACTTATATGTGTGTGTGTGTGTATATATATATATCTCCATACAAAATATATACATATCTCCATACAAAAATAAGGGTAAATACAATGAAGGGATGGAATATGACTGTAAAGATGAAAATTAAAAAAGATTTTAAAAAAGGAATTGATAAGAAGTTGGTTGAAAAAAGAAAGAAGAAAAAATTAAAAAAAAAGAAGAGAATGTGATCAGGTGGGAGACTAGAACAAAGTCATACAATAGATTTAGGGTATATTTTGGTCTGTTAGAAGAAACTGTATCCCAAAATTTTAAAGAAAGAAAAACATATATATACAAAAAAAAAAGGTTAACTACAAAGAAGGGATAGAATATGACTATAAAAGTGAAAATTAAAGAAGATTTAAAAAATGAATTGATAAAATATGTTGAAAAAGGAAAGAAAAATTTTAAAAATATAGAAAAAGAAAAAATAAAGAAAATTTAAAAAATTAACTTTGAAATATTAAAGGATCATGGGAAAAAAGCCACAGATTCTATGTGCAGTATTCCAATAGCACTGGAGTTCTGCCGTTCTCATTGATCACTAAACTTGGTCTTGGCTGGCTGTTCTTGTGGATCTTCTGGGGGAGGGGCCTGTTGCTGTGGTTCCCAAATGTCTTCCCTGGACGCGGAATTGCCCCACCCTTGTCCAGTTCGTGCTAAGGAATCTGCTCAGGCTTGCTCTCGGGAGCTTTTGTTCCCCACAAGCTTTCCGTCCAGCTTTGGAGGAGGAGAGTGAAAATGACGGCCTCCCAATCTCCGCCCCAGAGGAGCCGAGAACTCAGGGCCCCACTCCTCAGTGAGCACCCAGAGAAAAGCAGTCAGTCACTCCCGTCTCCCTGGTCTCCAGCTGCACTCCGTGCTCACTCGACCTGTGACCAAGCATTTCTATCTCTGGCACCCGACTCGGTGTGGAGTTTCCAAACCCAGCAGATCCCTGCAGCGCGCTCCCACGCTGCTCCTCCTGGGTGAAGAAGGGGAGTCTCCCTGGATCTGCTGCTTGTTGGGTCCCTCCTGGAGGAGCAGTGGCCCGACTGTGCCGCGGATCTCAGTTTATGGCAACCCCGAGCTGAGAGCCTGTGCCTTGGCTCCGTCTCTGCAGCCGGCTTCCCTGCTCCGATACCTGGGAGCTCTGCTGCACTCAGGCACCCCCGGTCTTTCTGTGACCCTGAGGGTCCTGAGACCACACTGTCCCACAAGGGTTCCACCCCCCACTTAGCCACTGGAGCAACGTCCCTCAGGGGAGCCGACTTCCAAAAGTTCCGATTTTGTGCTCAGCTGCTCCATCACTTGCCAGAAGTGGCTGACGGAGGCCCTCTCCCCCGCTGTCTATTCTCCCGAATATCGCCTTGGATTCTCTTCTCCGTACATCCTACCTTCCAGAAAGTGGTCGCTTTTCTGTTCAGAGAGTTGTTGCTATTTTCTTCGATCTCCTGTTGAGTTCATAGGTATTCAGAATGGTTTGATCCTTATCTAGTTGAATTCCTGGGACCAGATGAAATTTAGGTCTCCTACTCCTCCATCTTCTTGTTCCTCTCTTGGTAGTTCTCTATTTGCTGAATCATATGGTAGATCTATTTGTAATTATTTGAGGAAGGTCTGTACTGTTTTCTGTAATGGATGAACCAATTTACATTCCCACCAATACCGTACAAGGATTCCCTTATTTCCACATCGCTTGTTATCTCTTATCTTCTTGGTAATAGCCATTTTAACAGGTGTGAGGTTTTGATTTGCATTTCCCTGATGATTAGTGATGTTGAATATTTCTTTCATTTACCTGTTGGCCATTCAGTTGTCTCCTTTGGAAAAATATCTACTTTGTTCTGCGGCCCATTTTTAATTGTATTGTTTTTTGTTACTGAGTTGTAGGAGTTCTTTATATATTTTGGATATTAGAACCTTATCCCATATGTACTTTGCAAACATTTTCTCCTATTCCAGAGCCTACCTTTTCATTTTGTTTATCATTTATTTTGCTGTGCAGAAGTTTTAAAGTTTGATGTAGTCTCACTGGTTTATTTTTGCTGTTGTTGCCTTTGTTTTTTTTGTCATATCTTAAAAAATCATCACCAAGGTCAATGTCATAGGGAGTATCTTCCCTATGTTTTCTTCTAGGAGTTTTATTGTTTCAGGTCTTATGTTTAAATTTTTAATCAGTTTTGAGTTAATTTTTGTAAGATGGTTGTCCAATTTCGTTTTTCTGCAAAATTTCATTTTCTGCATCCAGTTTTTCCAATACTGTTGTCAAAAAAGATATCCTTTCTCCACTGAGTGTTATTGGCTCCTTGTCAAATGTTAGCAAATTCCAGGGTTTGTTTTTGAACTCTGTATTCTGTTTCATTGGTCTATGTGTCTACTTTTATACCAGTACTATATTGTTTCAATTACTATAGCTTCATAGTAGTTTAAAATTAGGAAGTGTGATGCCTTGGCTGTGCTCTTTCTCACGACTTCTTTGGCTATTTGGGGTCTTTGGCAAGTTCTTTATAGATTTTGGATACTAGCCCTTTATCTGATATGTCATTTGCAAATATCTTCTCCCATTCCATAGGTTGCCTTTTAGTTTTGTTGACTGTTTCCTTTGCTGTGCGAAAGCTTTTTGTTTTGATGAGGTCCTAGTAGTTCATTTTTGCTTTTGTTTCTCTTGCCTTTGGATATGTCTAGCAAGAATTTGCTGTGACTGAGGTCAAAGAGGTTGCTGCCTGCATTCTCTAGGATTTTGATGGATTCTTGTCTCACATTTAGGTCTTTCATCCATTTTGAGTTTATTTTTGTGTATGTTGTAAGAAAGTGGTCAGTTTCATTCTTCTGCATGTCATGGTCCAATTTTTCCTTTTTTTAAATTATGTTATGTTAGTCACCATACAGTACATCATTAGTTTTTGATGTAGTGATCCATGATTCATTGTTTGTGTATAACACCCAGTGCTCCATGCAATACATTCCCTCCTTAATACCCATCACCAGGCTAACCCATCCCTTCACCCCCTCCCCTCTGAAACCCTCAGTTTGTTTCCCAGAATCCATAGTCTCTCATGGTTAGTCTCATCCTCTGATTCCCCCCTTTATTTTTCCCTTCCTTCTCCTAATGTCCTCCATGCTATTCTTATGTTCCACAAATAAGTGAAACCATATGATAATTGACTTTCTCTGCTTGACTTATTTCACTTAGCATAATCTCCCCAGTCCCATCCATGTTGATGCAAAAGTTGGGTATTCGTCCTTTCTGATGGCTGAGTAATATTCCATTGTATATATGGACCACATCTTCTTAATTTTTTTTTTAAGATTTTATTTATTTATTTGACAGAGAGAGGCACAGTGAGAGCAGGAACACAAGCAGGGGGAGTGGGAGAGGGAGAAGCAGGCTTCCCACTGAGCAGGGAGCCCAATGCGGGACTCGATCCCAGGGCCCTGGGATCATGACCTGAGCCAAAGGCAGACACAACGATTGAACCACCCAGGCGCCCGGACCATATCTTCTTTATCCATTCATCTGTTGAAGGGCATCTTGGCTCTTTTCACAGTTTGGCTATTGCGGATGTTGCTGCTGTGAACATTGCGGTGCATGTGGCCCTTCTTTTCACTACATCTGTGTCTTTGGCGTAAATACCCAGGAGTGCGATTGCTGGGTCATAGGGTAGCTCTATTTTTAACTTTTTGAGGAACTTCCACACTGTTTTCCAAAGTGGCTGTACCAACTTGCATTCCCATCAACAGTGTAAGAGGGTTCCCCTTTCTCCACAACCTCTCCAACATTTGTTGTTTCTTGCCTTGTCAATTTTTGCCATTCTAATGGTGTAAGGTGGTATCTCAGTGTGGTTTTGATTTTTATTTCCCTGATGGCTAATGATGATGAGCATTTTTTCATGTGCCTGTTAGCCATTTGGATGTCTTCTTTGGAGAAGTGCCTGTTTATGTCTTCTGCCCATTTTTTGACTTGATTATTTGTTTTTTGGGTGTTGAGTTTGAGAAGTTCTTTATAGATCTTGGATACCAGCCCTTTATCTGTAGTGTCATTTGCAAATATCTTCTCCCATTCTGTGGGTTGCCTCTTTGTTTTGTTGACTGTTTCCTTTGCTGTGCAGAAGCTGTTTATCTTTTTTTTTTTTTTTAAGATTTTTATTTATTTATTCAACAGAGAGAGAGCGAGAGAGGGAACACAACCGGGGTGGTGGGGGGGAGTGGTACAGGGAGAAGCAGGCTTCTTGCTGAGCAAGAAGCCCAATGTGGGGCTCAATCCCAGGACCTGGGATCATGACCTGAGCTGAAGGCAGATGCTTAAGGACTGAGCCACTCAGGTGCCTTCAGAAGCTTTTTATCTTGATGAAGTCCCTAAAGTTCATTTTTGCTTTTGTTTCCCTTGCCTTTGGAGACATGTCTTGGAAGAAGTTGCTGTAGCCAATGTCAAAGAGGTTACTGCTTATGTTCTCCTCTAGGATTTTGATGGATTCCTGTCTCACATTGAGGTCTTTCATCCATTTTGAATTTATCTCTGTGTATGGTGTTAGAGAATGGTCGAACTTCATTCTTCTTTATATAGCTGTCCAATTTTCCCAGCACCATTTGTTGAAGAGACTGTTTTTTATCCATTGGATATTCTTTCCTGCTTTGTCAAAAATTAGTTGACTATAGAGTTGAATGTCCATTTCTGGGTTCTCTGTTCTGTTCCATTGATCTATGTGTATGTTTTTATACCAGTACCATGCTGTCTTGATGATTACAGCTTTGTAATAGAGCTGGAAGTCAGGCACTGTGATACCATCAGCTTTGGTTTTCTTTTTCAACATTACTTTCTTAATTCAGGGCCTTTCCTTGTTCCATATAAATTTTAGGATTGTTTGTTCCAGCTCTACGAAAACTATTGATGGTATTTTGATAGGGATTGCATTGAATGTGTAGATTGCTTTGAGTAGCATAGACATTATAACAATATTTTTTCTTCCAATCCATGAGCATGGAATGTTTTTCCATTTCTTCGTGTCATCCTCAATTTCTTTTATGAAAGAGAAATGTCCTATAGTTTTCTGAGTACAGATCTTTTATCTCCTTGGTTAGGTTTAGTCCTAGGTATTTTATGGGTTTTGGTGCAATTGTAAATGGGATTGACTTCTTAATTTCTCTTTCTTCTGCCTCATTGTTAGTGTATAGAAATGCAACTGATGTCTGTGCATTGATTTTATATCCTGCCATGTTGCTGAATTCCTGTATGAGTTCTAGCAATTTTTCTGTGGAGTCTTTTGATTTTCCACATAAAGTATCATGTCATCTGTGAAGAGAGAGTTTGGCTTCTTCTTTCCCAATTTGAATGCCTTTTATTACTTTTTGTTGTCTGATTGCTGAGGCTAGGACTTATAGTACTATGTTGATTAATAAGAGAGTGGGCATCCCTGTCGTGTTCCTGATGTTAGGGGAAAAGCTCTGTTTTTACACTGTGGAGAATTTTAATTGAGAAAGGTTGCTGGAGGCACCAGGATTGCTCAGTAGGTTAAGCATCTGCCTTCTGCTCAGATCATGATCCCAGGATCCTGGGATTGAGCCCCTCATCAGGCTCTCCACCAAGCTTCTCCCTCTCCTTCTGCCTGCCACTCCCCCTGCTTGTGCTCTCTCTGCCAAATAAATAAATAAAATCTTTAAAAAAAAGGAATGCTGTATTTTGTCAAATGCTTTTTCTGTATCGATTGAGAGGATCACATGGTTCTTGTCCTTTTTCTTATTAATCATGTTGATTGATTTGTGGATGTTAAACCACCCTTGCAGCCCAGGAGTAAATCCCACCTGGTTGTGGTGAATAATCCTTTTTATGTACTGTTGGATCCTACTGGCTAGTATCTTGGTGAGAATTTTGGTATCCATGTACATCAGGGATATTGGTCTGTAATTTTGGTGGGTCTGTATCTGATTTTGGGATCAAGGTAATGCTGGCCTCATGGAACGAGTTTGGAAGTTTTCCTTTCTTTTCTATTTTTTGAAACAGCTTCAGAATAGGTATTAGTTCTTCTTTAAATGTTTGGTAGAATTCTCCTGGAAAGCCATCTGGCCCTGGACTCTTGTGTGTTGGGAGATTTTTGATTACTGCTTCAATTTCCTCGCTGGTAAGGGTCTGTTCAGGTTTTCTATTTCTTCATGTTTCAGTTTTGGTATTTTATGTTTCCAGGAATGTGTAATTTCCATTTCTTCCAGATTGCCGAGTTTGTTGGCATATAGTTGCTCATAATATGTTCGTAAAATTGTTTGTATTTCCTTGTGTTGGTTGTGATCTCTCCGTTTTCATTCACAATTTTATTAATTTGGGTCCTTTCTCTTTTCTTTTTGATAAGTCTGAGTAAGGGTTTATCGATCTTATTAATTCTTTCAAAGAACCAACTTCTAGTTTCATTGATCTGTTCTACTGTTCTTTTGTTTTCTAGTTCACTGATTTCTGCTCTGTTCTTTATTATTTCTCTTCTGCTTGGTTTAGGCTTTATTTGCTTTTCTTTATTTCTTTATTTCTTTATTTGCTGTTCTTTCTCCAACTCCTTTAGGTGTAAGGTTAGCTTGTGTTTGAGACTAATTTTTTGAGGATGTATTGTATTGTTACATACTTCCCTCTTAGGACCACCTTTGCTGTATCCCAAAAGTTTTGAACAGTTGTGTTTTCATTTTCATTTGTTTCCATGAATTTTTTAAATTCTTCTTTAATTTCCTGATTGACCCATTTGTTCTGTAATAGGATGCTTTTTAACCTACAAGTGTGAGTTCCTTCCAAATTTCCTTTTATGACTGAGTTCAAGTTTCAAAGTGTTATGGTCTGAAAATATGCAGGGACTAATCCCAATCTTTTGGTACCAGTTGAAATTTGATTTGTGACCCAGTAATGTAATCTATTCTGGAGAAAGCTCCATGTGTACTCACGAATGATGTGTATTCTGTTGCTTTAGGATGGAATGCTCTGTATATATCTGTGAAGTCCATCTGGTCCACTGTGTCATTCAAAGAACTTGTTACCGGGCGCCTGGGTGGCTCAGTTGGTTAAGCGACTGCCTTTGGCTCAGGTCATGATCCTGGAGTCCCGGGATCGAGTCCTGCATCGGGCTCCCTGCTCAGCAGGGGGTCTGCTTCTCCCTCTGACCCTCCCCCCTCTCATGTGCTCTCTCTCTCTCATTCTCTCTCTCTCTCAAATAAATCTTAAAAAAAAAAAAAAAGAACTTGTTACCTTGTTGATCTTCTGCTTAGAGGATCTGTCCTTTGCTTTGAGTGCGGTGTTGAAGTCCCCTACTATTAATGTATGATTTTCAATGTGTTCCTTTAATTTTGTTATTAATTGGTTTATATAATTGGCTCCTCCCAAGTTAGGAGCATAAATATTTATAACTGTCAGATCTTCTTGTTGACTAGACCCTATAAGTATGATATAGTGTCCCTCTTCATCCCTTACTACAGTCTTTGGTTTAAAATCTAATTTGTCTGATATGAGGATTGCTACCCCAGCTGTCTTTTGATGTCCATTGGCATGATAAATGGTTCTCCTCCCCCTTACTTTCAATCTGGAGGTGACTTTAAGTCTAAAATGAGTCTCTTATAGAAAGCATATGGATGGGTCTTGCTTTTTTATCCAATCTGATACCCTATGTCTTTTGATTGGAGCATTTAGCTCATTTATATTCAGAGTAACTATTGACAGATATGAACTTAGTGCCACTGTATTATGTATAATGTCCCTGTTTCTGTTTATTGTCTCTGTTTCTTTCTAGTCTATGTTTCTTTAGGCTCTCTTTTTGTTTACAGGATCCCCTTTAATATTTCTTGCAAGGCTTGTTTAGTGATCACTAATTCTTTTGGTTTCTGTTTGTCCTGGAAGCTCTTTATTGCTCTTTCCACTATGAATAACAGCCTTGCTGGATAAAGTATTCTTGGCTGCATGTTTTTCTCATTTATCACCCTGGATATATCATGCCAGCCCTTTCAGGCCTGCCAGGTCTCTGTGGATAGGTCTGCTGCCAGTCTAATGTTTCTACCATTGTAGTTTAAGGATCTTTTGCCTTGAGCTGCTTTCAGGATTTTCTCTTTATTGCTGAATTTTGTAAGCTTCACTATTATATGTTGGGGTGTTAATCTGTTTTTACTGATTTTGGGATGCGTTCTCTATACCTCTTGGATTTGAATGCCTGTTTCCTTCCCCAGATTAGGGAAGTTCCCAGTTATGATTTGCTCAAATACACCTCCTATCCACCCACCCCCTATCTTTCTTCTTTCTCTGGGACCCCAATAATTTTAATATTGTTTCACTTTATGGTATCACTGTTTTCTTGAAGCCTCCCCTCATGGTCCATTAGTTGTTTTTCTCGCTTTTCCTCAGCTCCCTTCCTTTCCATCATATTGTTTTCTCTGTCATGGACTCTTGCTTCTGCCTCATTTACCCTAGCTGTTAGAGTGTCCAATTTATTTATTTCTCTTTTTAAAGATTTTATTTATTTATTTGAGAGAGAGAGTTAGCAAGAGAGAGCAAAGTGGGGGGGGGGGAGAGATGGAGAAACAGGCTCCTCACTGAGTGGGGAGGCTTGAGCCCAGGACCCTGAGGTCATGACCTGAGCTGAAGGCAGACACTTAGCCAATGGAGCCACCCAGGTGCCCCTACAGCAACCAATTTAGACTGCATCTCAGTTAAATTATTTTTAATTTCAGCCTGATTAGATTTTATTTCTGCAGTATGAGATTCTCTAGTGTTTTTTATGCTTTTTTTCAAGCCCAGCTAGTAACCTTATAATCATTATCTTGATTTCCAGCTCTGACTTTTTACTTATATTCATATCAATTAGATTTGTGACAGAGAGTATTACCTCTGGTTCTTTCCTTTGTTGTGAATTCCTCCTTCTAGTTATTTTGTCCAGAGAAGAACAGATGAATGAGAGAATAAGATCAAAAATATCAACCATGACTTAAGCTAAATACACACTAGACAAATCCAAATAGGTCAGAAAACAAAAAAGGAAAGAAAAAAAAAAAGGGAAAAAAGAGGAGTATAATCTCCCAGGTGGACAAAACAGGGTGATCCATTTGGTCCTGGGTGTATTTTGGTCTGTTTGTTAGGAGACCCTAATCCCAAAATTTTAAAGAAATTAAAACATATATATATGTAAAAATAAAAATGAACATAGTGAAAGGAAACAAGAAATGAAGAATATATAAAATGTAAATGTAAAAATGGAAGTTAAAAAAAGACTTAAAAACAAAGAGTTGATAAAATAAGAAACTAGTTGAAAAGGAAAAAAAGAAAAAAGAAAAGGAAAATTTTAAACTGAAAGATAGACTCATGAGAAAAAACCTCAAATTCTATATGCTATTTTCCCCTAGTGCTGGATTTTTGAGGTTCTGTGTGCTTGGTAAACTGATGTTACAGCTGGTCTACTGGGGGAGGGGCCTGCTGTGCTGATTTTCAGGTGTCTTTGCCTGGGCAGAGTTGCACCACCCCTTGCCAGTTGGCTGGGCTCAGTGTAAGCTGCTTTGGATTCTTCTTTCTGGCTTTTATTCCCTGAAGGCTTTCCACACTGCTTCAGGGGATGAAAATAAAAATGGCGGCACCCTGATCTCCAGCTCTGGAACTGAAAGATCCCGTCCCTCTCTCTTCAGTAAACCCTCAGGAAAAAGCAATCTTCACTTTTGTGTGTGCCAAACTCTGCAGAATCCTTTGGTGCACACCTGCACTGATCCTCCTGGGGACGGGAGAAGGGTCTCCATGTTTCTGCCCTTTGCAAGGCCACCACACAGAGAGCAGTCACTGGATCCTGCCAGGGCTCCCAATTTATGGCAAACTGAGCTGAAAGCCCACTCCCAGGCTCACTGACCATAACCAGCTTCCCCTCTCCAGTGCTTGGAACTCTGCCAGCTCAGGCAACCATGTTCTTTTTGTGACCCCAGGGATCCTGAGACCACACTGTCCTACCTAGGATTCTGCCCCGCTTCACCACCTAAGCACCTTTCAGGCAGGGACATCCCCCACTGGAGCAGACTTCTAAAGGTTCCAATTTTGTGCTCTGCTACCATATCACTTTTGGGCAGCTGGCTTACAGAGGCTCCCTCCCCCTGCTGTTTATCTTCCAATATCTCCCCTCAGATTCACTTCTCTGCACCTCCTACCTTGCAGAAAGTGGTTGCTTTTCTATTTGTAGAATTACAGCAATTTTTTTCTTACATCTCAGGTTGAATTCATAGGTGTTCAGAGTGAGTTGATAGTTATCTAGCTAAATTCAAGGTCCCTTACTCTTCTGCCATCTTGCCTCCATCCCATTGTTTCTTCTTTCTCCTTTTCTTCCTGACTCCTTTGGATTAATTTAGTATTTTATTATGTTTCCATTTTATTCCCCCCCCCTTTTTTTTGCTTAGGAAAAGCATATTTCTTTGTTTTAGGATTTTGTAATTGCATTAGAGTTTACAATATACATCTTTAATTATCCATGATAATCATCAAATTAGCATGATATTAAATATAAATATTGTACCACTTCACATATTTTCTAAGCATTTTATTACAGCGTGCTTCCATTTTACCCTTCTCAGCCATTGTGTTATTGTTTGCATATGTTTTACTTCTACACATGTTATAAAGTCCGTATATCTTTTGATTTTTCTTTAAACAATTGATTATCATTTAAAGTGTTTTTTAACATGAGAGAAACAGTCTTTTATGTTACATATTTACCATTCCCAACACTCTTTATTATTTTGTCTAGATTTGAATTTCCTTCGGGTGTCATTTTCCTTCTGCCTGAAGAACTTCCTTTACCATTTCTTGTAATCCAAGAGTGCCAGCAATAAATTTTTTCAGTGTTTGTCTCAATGTCTTTCTTTTGCCTTTGTTTTTGAAAGATATTTCCCCCAACATGGAATTCTAGGTTGACATTTTTTTTCACTCAGTACTTAAAAGGTGTCATTGTCTAATGGCTTGTATTCTTTTTCTTTTTTTTTTTTAAGATTTTATTTATTTGAGAGAGAGAGAGAACATGAGTGGGGGAAAGGGCAGAGGGAGAGAATATCCAAGCAGAATCCCGCTGAGCACAGAGCCTGACATGGGGCTTGATCTCATGACCCATGAGATCAGGACCTGAGCTGAAACCAAGAGTCTGATGTTTAACTGACTGAGCAACCAAGGTACTCCTGGCTTATATTGTTCTTGATGAGATGTCTTTCTTATTCTTAATTTAGTTCCTCTCTATGTAATGTGCTTTTATTTTCTCTGACTGCTTTTAGCTTTTCTCTTTGTCACTGGTCCTCTGGAGTTTGATTATGATTTGTGTATGTATGGTGTGTGAATGTGCATGGGGTTTTCATGTTCTTTCTACTGGGTGCTCACTGAGTCACTTATATCTGGACATTTATAGTTTTCATCAAGTTTGGAAAGTTTTTTTCCTAATTTCTTCAAAGTCTTTTTTTGTCCACCTTCCTTATTTTCTAGCATTTCAGTTATATGATGTGTTAGGCCAATTAGTATTGTTCCACAGCTCACTGATGTTCTCTTAATATTCTGTCTTTTCTCTGTGTTCATTTTAGATCATTTCTACTGCTGTGTCTTCAAGTTTATTGATTTGTTTTAAAAGGTTTTATTTATTTATTTGAGAGAGAGAGAATGAGAGAGAGCACATGACGGGGGGAGGGTCAGAGGGAGAAGCACACTCCCCGCCGAGCAGGGAGCCCGATGTGGGACCCGATCCAGGGACTCCAGGGTCATGACCTGAGCCGAAGGCAGTCGCCCAACCAACTGAGCCACCCAGGTGCCCAAGTTTATTGATTTTTTTAAAAAAGATTTTATTTATTTATTTGATGGAGACACAGCGAGAGAGGGAACACAAGCAGGGGGAGTGGGAAAGGGAGAAGGCTTCCCACTGAGCAGGGAGCCCGATGTGGGGCTCCATCCCAGGACCCTGGGACCATGACCTGAGCCGAAGGCCGATGCTCAACAACTGAGCCACCCAGGCACCCCTCAAGTTTATTGATCTTTCTCGTGAATCATCTAATCTGCTGTTAGGAGCATAAAGTGTATTTTTCATTTCAGATATTTTTCACCTCTATATTAAATTTGTGTATTTTACAAATCTATCATTTTTCTTTCCATCATTTTCATGCTTTCTTTTACCTTTTTAAACTTATGGACTATTGTTATAATAGTAGTTTTAATGTTTATGTCTACTAAGTCTATTAGCTATATCTTGTCTGTGTCTATTTCTACTGATTGATTTTTTTAAACATTACAAATCATATTTACTACTTTTTTTGTATGATGGTGATTCTTTATTGGATGCCAGATATTGTGGAATTTATATCATTAAAAATGGAGTGCTGGAGTTTGTTGTATTCCTTCAAATAGTTTTGGCTTTGTTCTAGATGTAGTTAAATTCCTTGGTATCAGTTTAATCTTTATGAGACTTGTGTTTGAACTTTGTCCAAGCAGCTTCATTCTGGAGCTAATTTGGTTGCATTACCGAGACCATACCCTTCTGAGGGATCTAATGGCCTCCTGTATTAGGTTTCTTCTTGCTTGCTGGTGGGAGCACAAGCCACTGGTCAAGTCAATTCTGGGGATTATTTTGCCTACTTCCTCATGCTAGTGCTTTCCCCAGATTGCATCATTCCTTCACATGGATTAGTACTTAAATAAAGGTTTGAGGGGTCCCTATGCAGACCTCCACAGCTTGCTCACTCGGTAAAACCCCCTCCTTTTTGGTACTTCTTCCCACAAATTCTGCTTACTTTGGCCTCTGTCTCCAGAACTCAGCAGGCTCTCTTTGGGTCCCCTTTCCTTGTACTTAAGCTTAGAAACTCTCCAGGCAGGACCTAGGCATTCACTGGGCACACTCTGTTATGGGCTGAGTTATGTCCCCCCTTCCCATTCATATGTTGAAGTCCTAACCCTCAGTACCTCAGAATGTGACTGTGTTTGGTGTAGGAACATTAAAGAGCTAAGATTTAGTAAGATCATTAGGGTGGGCCCTAATACAATGTAACTGGGGTCCTGATATGAAGAGAAGATTAAGACACAGACATACAGAGGGAGGCCATGTGAGGACACAGGGAGAGAACAGCCTTCTCAAGCCAAAGAGAGAGGCCTCATAAGAAACTAACCCTGCCCACACCTGATCTCAGACTTCTATGCTCCAAAAGTGTGAAAAAATACATTTCTGTTGTTTAAGACCCCCAGCCTGTGGCAGTTTGCTATGGCAGCCCCAGCAAACTAATGTACCTCATTTGGTTCCCTTCTCTCAAGAATCACTGTTCTATAATGTTTGTGTTCTAAAGTCCTGTATTCTGCTTGATTTTCTAGTTATATAACCTGGAAGGTAAATCCAATTCCTGCCTTCCGTTATGTCTGTAAGCAGAAGTCAGAACTAGCTTTCGTCACTCAGCAATATCTGCTCCAGCTCCGGTCATGATTGAAGAAGAGATGACAACTCATAGAACATCAGATCAGAAAGAAGTCTAGCGGACACTATAAAACACAGCTGTAAGAGGAAAAAAGCTAGACTACTATAATAAGAAACTCAAAGTCAAAGGGGATTAAACAGATAAAAGTTTCTTTCTTTCTCACACAATACCTTGGGCAGACAGCTTGATGGAGTCCGAGCTCCCTGTTTCTTGCTTTCCTGCTGTCTGTAGAGTTTGCTCCTGTCCTCGTGGCCAGGGCTGGCTTCCTATACAACCGTGCTCCAGTTGCAGAAAGACGGAGAGAAGTGGGGGTGTGTGTATAGCTTTCCATGCTTACCCTGCTCATGGTCAGGCCTGGCGGCATGGCAGTCTGGGAAAGCATTTAGGAAGCCATTTGTACTCAGATAGAATTTATAATTCTATGGAAGAAGGGGAGAATGATAGCAGTCTGTGTCACACCAGTAAAATGTTTGTATTTGATGAGGTAAGAAGAAGTTTTTTAAATGGGATGTAAGAGTGAACTTACCCTCACAAAACCCTGTGCACCAGGAAGCATCAACATAGCTAGGCATTTCAGGAAGTGACCAGTGAAGATTTGTTTGGAATGGTGCATTTCCACTTGACTTGTGGCTGTGAAGTGGCTATACAGGGATGTTCCTGGACGATGATGGTCTCATGCCTGATACTGAGTAAGAGGAGATAAGGAATAAGGAAGCCTGAGAGATCTGGCCCCAAATCAAATTCTGGGGGACTCTGGGAATATAGTGTATGCTGGATATAAAATGTAATAGCTGAGCTGTTTAACTTACCTTTGTGATATCAGTTCCGGATCATATTTTTAAGTCTAAACATCCTTACAATCTCCTCTAGGAGTATGTTAGAACATCACGCCCCAACACAACTGACAGCTTGTCAGTTGTTACAGAAATGTTAGATTACAGAAGTGTCATATTTGCCAGGGAAAAATAAAAGGAGTCAAGAGCATGCATGGTTCAAGGCCTCTTTATCACAGGGATTTGGGGCTTTTCTACAGAGGACCTTTACGAGTGTTCCAGATTGTACGGGGCATCCATAAAAATGGTGTTCTGGGCCCCCACCTCTGTTTCAAGAAGAATAACCCCATCTAGTTTATATGTTAGGCTTCCAGATGAGATTTCATTTGAACAAAAGATTCTAGGGTTTTAAAAATATGAAGTATAAAGCAGTTCATTTATAATTTGCTTGCTTGATGCCACTCAAAATTTTGTATTAATAATGCCTGGAAAGTGATCTAGTCTATAATTGAAGAGAAACCTACCTCTCTTGCAAATTCTGCCTGTTCATCTTGGGAGCCCCTCCCAATAGTCAGAGGCCATTCCAACCCTGAGCTCCGAGAGCAGTGCTGTGTTACCACTAACCTTCTCCAGGCTCCAGAGCTGCACATCTTCGGTGGTTTCCCACATGCTCCTACAACCTGCCAGCCACCAGCTGGACTCTTGGTGGGGCAGGAAGCCGGAGCAGGGTGCAGTGGAACACCCTACATCAACCCACACAGGCGGTTTTGAACTTACTTATGTCATATCATCCTTCTGGAGGAATTCTAGTCACTCTGCAAATGATCTTTGGTCAAGTGCAATGAATTGTTGGTTTCTATATACAAGGTTTTACAATTATTCAGGTTGGTGCATTAATCTCCTCTCTTCAGGGTAATTGTGACCTTGATTCTGCCATCTGTTATATCTACCTGTTCCACTGAGTTTAGGGTAATTGATAGATGTGATATTTATTCCTTGATGCCTTCACCTAAATTACAGAATGCTTTACTGGGCAGAGCCCTGTGGTATACCACTAGAGACTCCCCTTCACATTGACAGTGATTTGACTTGGCCTCAGAGAAGATTCTGAAGTCTTTGATTAAAATCTAGGTCCTTTGATGAGTTAAGTGAAAAAAATATAAATTAGTGATGCTCCGGACGAACAGCTGAGCAGTCATTCCCAGACTGATTTACATTTATTAGGGCTATGATGCATATATAAGAGTCACATTAAAGGGCTGGGTTCAGGGTAATGTGTTGGATTTGCCGTGATTTTATTAACTCAGCAGTGTTGCAGGGTGTGCACCCTCCTTCCCTTTATAAGTGCTCAGCACCGCAGCAGCTGATAACTGAGCAGAGAGAAATAGCCAAGAGGGAGGCTTGCAGAGTCCACATTTCAGCAAAGCATGTCTTGAACATTTGAAAGGGCTGACATCAAACACGGAACCAGTCTGGAGAGTAGGATGTTTTCACATCAGAAACCAAGTGTCAGAATTGCAGCTTTGAACATCAAAAAAGAGGGAAGAAAAAAAAAACCTCTGACAGCATTGATATTCAAGGGACAAGCTCTGAGACCAAAGATAGAGGTACTTGTGCCAAATTTTCAAAGATCCTGGTTGAAGGGTCGTCTGCCTGGATCTGCACCCTGTTTGCTTCCTCTGTTCACACACTCCCTGGCTGGATAGGAGGTTGTTCAACCAGGCCTGGGTTTGGAATGGGAAAAGACATGGAGGCACTGGCCTCTGGGGTGGCAGAGGGTACCTGGGGATGGGAGCTCTGAATTCTTCTCTCTTGTAAAACCTTCATTTCCCGAGAAGCCATTTCTGACCACATCTGAGGAGGCTCAGCCCTACCTTCCATTGTCTCGGGCTCAGCAGACAGCTCACAGGGCCACTCCATGAGGAGGACTGACCTTGGCCCAGCCCTCCCTCCCATGTGTCTTAGGGTGGGGTGAACACTGGACACAGTGATTCCCTATCAACTAACCCAAGAGACAAGCAGTTGTTCAGCTCGGACTCCCAAATAGGTCATTTGATTTTTAAATTGAAAACTATATTTTGAGGATGTAAGACATTTATATGTATAAAAAGTAAACACTGTATAGAAAGGTATACCCAGAGCTGTCTTGTGCCCCACTCTGCAGTCAAAGTCCTGTTTCCGCCTATCCCTTAACCATTTTTATTAGAATCTTGTTTATCATCAGTTTATTAGTATTGCTTATGCAAAACCAAGCAAATACAAAGTGTATGTATGTATATGAGTATTTATACACTTACTACTTTTATATATACACTTATTACTTAAAAATGTACATTTCTACAAAAAGATATGCACTGTTTATTGTCCTACATCTTGCTTCCTTCATTTAACAAACCATGTGGAGACATTTGCCAATCTGTGCTCACCTCTTTGTCTGATTTGCAGCCCTGTGGGCTCCCTGGTGGGGATGTGCCATGTGTGTTCACCCAGTCCCTTGGTGTGCACACTTGGCTGTGTTATGTCCTTTGATGTTACAAGGCTGCAATGAATGTCCTGCTCCACATGTCACTCTTATACACAGGGGTGTCCATGTAGCTCCATTCCCCTCCCTGGCGCTATGCTGCCTACTTGCACACTGGCAGGTAAGAGGATGCCCGCTCCCTGCGGATCGCCAGTGTAGCATGGGGGCATCTGAGGATGTCGGCCAGTCCGATGGGCGATGAGTGCTCTCTCACTGTGGTTTTCGCATTTGCATTTCTCTGATTATGAGTAAGGCTGAGCATCTTCTCATATGGCGAAGGCCACTTGTATTTATTTTCTGGAAACTGTTCGTTAGATTCTTCAGACCCAAAGCAGAAACATCAGTCTCAAAAGTCAGGGCAAGAGCTGTTCATTTTTTTATTTTATTTTTTTAAGATTTTATTTATTTATTTGTCAGAGAGAAGGTGCAAGCAGGAAGAGGGAGAAGCAGGCTCCCCACTGAGGGGACCAGGACCCATCCTAGGACCCTGGGATCATGACCTGAGCGGAAGGCAGATACTTAACTGACTGAGCCACCCAGGGGTCTCTGTTTATTTTTTTGAAGAAAAGAGTTGTTTTTATTGCCGGAAAGCTGAGGGCCGGAAAGACATAGAACGTGGGATTTATTCCATAAACAATAGAGTGGGGAAGAATGTGTGATGATTTAAGAGAAATTTCCATGCCCCAAAGGGCAAGAAGTTTCATTCAGTTGGGGGAGGTGGAGACTGGAGCGTGGGGAACAGCCTGGAGTCTTGTGGGTCCCTGAAAGGAACTGTCCCATCGTGCTCCTGAGATAGAGCCCCAGGGGCGTGATGGGTGAGTAAAACATCCAGGGTCCGTCCCTCCTCCCGCCAGCTCTCCAGGACACCTTCAACACCTCCCTGCTCCTGAGCACACTGTTTTAGTCTGTCCCTCAAAAAGAAAGCAAACACGACCCAGTCCCTGCGGCTCTCTGCAGCTGTTGCCCAAGTTCACCTCCGGCCACTGCAGGACTTCCACGTGACCTGCACGCCCCACCCACGCCCCATCCAAGTCCCACCCCTCACTGGCGGCCGGGGTCTCCTTTCGCCCAGTCCAAGGCTGAAACTCGTCTCTGCTCTCCCCTCAGCCCAGCCACAGGGTCACCTCCTCCGTGGGGGCCTTCGGGGCTCCGTGCTCGGTCTCCTGGGCCCCACCCCGCCCGTCTCCCTGGAAACTTCTCAGCAGCTTCCTCGGTACCTCCAGGGATGCCGCTGGTCACTGCCCTCCAGACCCTGCAGGGACTCCAGGATGCCCTGAGGTCAAACGGGGGGGCGGTGCAGGGAACGCTGCATAAGTTGGAGGGGCAGGGCTCATCAGCCCGCCACTGCTCCAGGGCACGCGTCAGTGGACCACAGTGATGGCCACCGTGTCCGTTTCCTGTGGCTGCGGTAATAAAGCCTCACAGACTTAGTGGTGGTAACACAAATTTATGATTCTGCCCTTCTGGCGGTGAGTAGGTCTCACCGGGCTGAAATCGAGGTGTCTGCAAGTCTCTGTTCCTTCCGGAAGCTCTAGGGGGCAATCCGTGCCCTTGCCTCTCCCAGCTTGTAGAAGTCGCAGTGCTTTTGCTGGCTCATGGTTCCTTCCTCCATCTCCAAAGCCAGCAATGGCAGACCGAGTCCTTCTTATTTTTATTTTTAAAGATTTTATTTATTTGACAGAGAGATAGATAGCGGGAGAAGGAACACAAGCAGGGGGGAGTGGGAGAGGGAGATGCAGGCTTCCCGCGCAGCAGGGAGTTCAATGCGGGGCTCGATCCCAGGACTCTGGGATCATGACCTCAGCCGGAAGCAGATGCTTAACGACTGAGCCACCCAGGCGCCCCTCAAGTCCTTCTTAAATGGCATTTCTCTGACTTAACTCTTCTGCCTCCCTCGTCTACTTTCAAGGGTACTGTGGTCACACTGAACCTGCCCAGATAACATAGGAGGATCTCCCCATCTCAAGGTCAGCTGATTAGCAACCTTACTTCCTCTGTCATGGAGTGTAACAGGGTACAAAAGTTCCTGGGATTAAGACACTTTGGGCTCCCTGCTCTCGCTGCAGGACATTTGGCACTGACCTTGCCACCCTCCCAGTCACCCTCTTTTGCTTCCCATTACCTCTGCCCTGTGCATTGCAGGAGCTTCGCCACGGGCCTCCCTGGATCTATTCTCCCCTTTTGTAATACAGGATTACTTTTCTAAACCATAGACCCACCCCTGTCCCTTTCGGGCTGAGCCCTGTGACTGGTCAGCCTTGCTGGTTGTGGGGACTGACATAGCCTAAAATGGCCATCTTTTACATTCAGCATGGATGTTTTCATGGGTAATTCCCAGAGTAGTCCTTGCTCTGCGGGGGGCTTGGAGAGGGAGGTAGTGCAGCATTCAGGATGGAGCAGGGTGAGACTGGAGGGAGGGCAGGACATCTGTTTTAGACACCACTTAACTGCTAAAACTTTTGTTGGTGACATGGTGTCATCAAATCTGTCCTCGCAGAAGCCCTGCTGGGCTCAACCTATGCCTGACTGCAGACCCTGCATCAGCCTCAACCTCCCCAGCTGTGCACTCTGAGGCTGATGAACTTCCTGTGCTGTGGTCAGGATACCCCCTTGGTATATCCTCTGGGGTTTCTCCAGAAGGAAGAGTGCAGAGCCTGTCTAGGCTGCTGGGCTTTCTTGCTCTGCCCCCATGACCTCAGCCCCCACTTGGATCCCCAGCAACCCAGAGACTTCCTCTTCATCCAAACACATCGCTTACTTTTCACTACCGTCAGATCCTTTCCTTCCACCTCAGGTTTGTCTCTCAAAGCCTAGCCTTTCTCACTGTCCCGTCTTCCGCTTCCCATGCTCTAGTCTCTGGAACTTCCTGCCCATCTTAGAGCCCTTATGCCATGTGTGTCCTTTAGCTTGCTGGGATCATCCTTAAAGATGGTGATGCTTGGAACCCGGAGGGACCCAAACTCTCTGGACTCTTCTCATCAAGTTGACCTTCAGCCCAGATCAACAGACCGTCCACTAGTCCCCCTGGATGGGCTTCGGGGAGACCTCCCGGTCTGCTCTCTTGCTCTCATCTTCCACCCCCCCAATTTCCCCTGGCCTTCTGCCCTCCCCAGGGATCCCTCAGCCAGTTATTTCCACCCAGCTCTGTTTATGGAGCTGGGAAGGTGGCTTCAGTCCCAGGTGATTCTGATGACAGCTTGAGGTCCTTCAAAAGGAATCGATTGCAAAGCAGATTTGTTAAGATTAGTAGCCTATCAGCCACATCTGCTTATTTTCTTTAAACAAATCTTTTATTTTGAGATAATTTTAGACTTACAAAAAAGTTGCAAAAAAATACAGAATTCTCATATACCTTTCACCCTGTTCCCCTTACATTAACGTCTTAAATAACCACAGCACGATTGTCTAAGTCAGAAAATTAACATTGATATGCTACTATTTGACCTCATTCGAATTTCGCCAACTGTCCCACTGATGTTCGTTTTCTTGGCCAGGACCCCATTTTGCATTTGTCTGGCCTCTTTGGTCTCCTCCAATCTGTGAGAACGCCCCAGTCTTTGTTGTTTAGGACCTTGTCAGGGCACGTCTTGAATATGGGGAAAGGTGTACAACATTTCTCTCTCTTCATCTTACTTTATCTTCTCTTTTTTCCCCACTGTGGGGAGGAAGGAAGCAAATGCCATTTTGCCTCAGATATGCCACGTTCTGTTTTGTGTCCCACTTCCTGCACACCTGGCTGGTTTTCTATGGATGTGGACGTGCATGCCCACGTGCCCTCTCTCTTTTCCCCTTTAGAACCAGCTCATGCTTGCATGTGGCAGCTGACCAACAAATGTTGACTGAGCTGGGTTTAGATACTTAAGAGAATTTAGAGCTTGTGAGCTTGTGTGGGGTGTTGCACGTGTATGTAAGCATTTGTAGAAGTGTGTCTGCGTGTGTTTGTGGGGGTCCTCTATGAATAGGCTATGAGTTATTTCTATAAGCCAAATTAAGCCTTTAATTTTTCAATTAAAATTTGTTGAGTGTCAACTTGGTGGCAAGCACTGTACTGATTAGACCCTATCCCAAGTCCTAGAGAAACGACCAATAAATCAATGAGGCAGAGTCCCTGACTTGGGGTGGGGCAGTCTTTTGTTGGAAGCCAAGGCTCACTGGTTGGGGCAGACATCAGGGCTCTGGGAACACAGAAGCAATCAAGGAGGGCTTCCTGGAAGAAGTGACATCTAATTGAGACCCGAAGGTTGAATGGGAATTAACCAAGAGTGAGGGGGTGATGGTCTAAGGCAAAGATGAGAGAGGGTGCATTTGGGGAACCACAAATCAGAAATAGAGTCCCTCTGTACCAGCTCTCACATCAGACACATTCTGCACATTTCCTTTAAGCCTTACACCCCCAGAAAGTAGGCATTATTGTCCTCCTTTAAAGATGAGCTGAAAGTAACTCAGAGAGGTGACTTGCCCAAGTACCCAAGGCCAGCAGGAGGGAGCCCCGAGGTCTAAACTCAAGAAAAAGAAGCCTGTGCTTTGAATTTGAGGTCTCAGAGGATGACAGATGAAGCCTTTGTGAGAAGTAAAAGAAGGGATCTGTAGAAAGACATAATACAGCTTAATTTTGTACTCACTTCCCCCCGTTTCCTGACTGCTGGAAGCTTGGCTCTTTATTGGCAGTGGGGGCTCAGAAGCTGTGGTTAGCAGGTAGCTCCTCCCCGCCGGGCACTCACGGCCTCGTGACCGTGAACTCTGACCTGCGACCGGGTTGCAGACACAGGGCGAGGCATGGGCCTGGCGTGGCCTCCTCCCTGCTCACGTAGCTACCCAGAGTGGTCGTTTTAGAGGTTGCCACCAAGGCCTCTGATTAAGCTGGGAGAATCAGCAAGAGCAGCATCTGCTTCTGATGACAAGTGGTAGGACCAGTGAGAGCCCAGATAACTGAGCTAAGATGGGCAAGTGGAGCCGGTGAGCCAGACACGCAGCTGCGGTCTGGAGCACTCAGACATGCATCAAGCAGGCAAGACAGTGGGGGAGGAAAAGCGTTTAGGTTTTAGAAAGGGAGCCTGATTTTTATAAGAGCAACGGTCAGTCATGTGACCTTTCTCCTGGCATTTTATGACTAATGGGCCCTTAAGCAGGCTATCCTGAGCTACTCCGGCAGGCGACCCAGATGTCACTGAGGGTCTTTCCATCCTCTGACTGCAGGAGACAATGTGCCCTGAATGCCAACTACACTGTGCTGCTTTGGGGACCTGGCACGTTGTGGGGCCGACATCAGCAGCCCAGCCACCGTCCCACCAGCATACACCTGTTGCTCGCTCAAGGTCCGACTCACATGCACTGCTTCCAGAAGGCCTTGGCATGGAAGATGGTTAGTTTTAGACATTTGTGTAGGGCTGGGTTGGGTGGCATGAGAGGTGGAGAGCAGCAGTTCCAGAGAGCTGGAGACACTCCCATATTTTCCCCAAGAGCTCAGTTAGGGGGTGGATAGAGCAGACACCTGCCAGAGAACCCCCAGAATCGAGGGCCTTCGAATGTGCACAGGCTGCTGTCCCTCCAGGGCCACTGGGGGCATATTTTCTTGCAACCTGTCACTATCCTGGCAGGAGAAAATGGAGTCAGGTGATTTTACTTTGCCTTTTTCTTAAAAGGGTGTTTCTCAGGACTAGTCAGAGGTGGCCCCAGAGGACCCAGAGCTGGGGGTAGGAGGGCTGCAAATTCAGTAAGTGACTGAAGTCAGTGAGTAGGTGGAGCTGGCCAGCTGGTACAGAAAGATTTTGGTATCCCACCTGTGGGTCTCAGGCGGGCCCTGGGGGAACTGTCCGGGCCAGAGGATCAAAGGGCTGGGAGGTGCCATTGCTGGTTTGTGAGCTGGTGAAGGGAGGTGGGGGGGACTGGGATGGGACAATCTTGATGTAGGTGTGAGGAGGCCACAGGTGGGTCGATCTGGTGTGGCCTGGGGGTCCGCCTCCCTCTGGCCAGGACATGGCTCAGGGCTACTGAGGTGCTGAACTCTTCCAGGAGGTGGGCATTCTGTCCAGGCATTCCTGGTCAGAAAAGGCCTCTGGGGACAAGTGGGAGCAAGGGAGGTGGGCAGTGCAGCACAGCTTCCAGGTAAAGTGCCAGGGGACGCATCCCAGAGGGAATGCGGCTGAGCTGAAAGTAACTCTGGGGTTACCCAGCCCCACCATGTGGCTCCTATATAGCTTGATGGGTCCTGTGTGGGCCCATGGGGGCAGGGCCTATTTCGGCAGGGGACCTGGTCCATGGAGCGGAACACACTGCCCCCACCTTGCGGATAAGACCGCACCAGGCCATGCACAGGTGGTCTCCTCAGGAGATGTGCTATATGTAGATGCACACTGTTCCGTTGATTTCTCTTATTCAGCGCTTACTCCCTAGGAGGCACCTGACAGCTCTCAGCATATTAACTCTCTAGAATAACCTGTGGGGTGGAAACCTCAGCTGCCTCCCCCATGTAGCCTCCTGTCTTCCCCAGGACCCAGGCTGACCCAGGGGCTGAAAGCCATGGGCAGCTGCCTCCCAGTCCTCCTGTCTCCCTGAGCTGCCTGGGCATGTTCCTGGCAGGGCTGGCAAGCACCAGTGTCACCACTGTGGCTAATGCCTCGGGGACTGGAATGTCCCTGTGGGCTACCACTCAGCTGAGATTTATCCTATTTCAGATTTTTCTATTTGCGCCTCACAGCTCTGCTTCTCTACTCTAATTACAGCAGTTTCTACTGAGCCAGCACCTGTAAATTGCTGTGGCACATAGCCCTGCCTGGCGTGCTGTTTCCATCACAGCTGCTGACCTGCAGGAGCTGGGGACAGCACAGATCCCCACCCTCCAAGGACATGGGCCAGCTCCCGCCTTTGCAGTGCGACAGAGCTGGGGCTGTTGCATGTGCACCTGCCCGGTCTCCTGGGCCTCTGGGCCTCTCTACCCCCACCAAGTGCCTAGGCTCAGCGAATGAGGCCTCACACCCACCCCCCCTCCCTGCCCGGTAAGTGGCAGGGTTTGATCTTCTACTTTAATTGTAGTAGACAGCAGTAGTACCACAACTACTTTAACAACGGCTAAAATATCCACCACTTATCTGCCCGTAAGGCTGCAGTTTGGGCTGGACTCAGCAGGCTTCTGGGGTCCCCCGTGGGGGGGGACCAGCTGTCAGCTGGACTGTATGTCCCCTGCAGGGTTTTCACCAGGTGGCAGATGGAGCGCCAGCAGAAAGAGAAGGTGTACCCTAAGGAGCAAGTTCTTTTCAACCTCTGCTTGTATGACACTGGCTGATGTCTTCTTAGGCCAGCTCCAAGCTGGATGTGGTCCTGGGAGGTGTGGGTGACTGGCCACCACTGTGAGGATGGACTACACTCCTTATAGCAAGAAATAAAATAACATGGCTGAATTGCTTGTGGTTGCCTGAAGATTGCGCACTTGCGAATCCCTGCTAGCTAATGACGCTGGCTTTCTGAGCAGGCATGTCTAGTGGCCATGCATATCACCGGCACGCCAGGTAAAGATGCCTTTTACTTTTAAAATTATTAAGGGTTTCTCAGGGTGCCTGGGTGTCTCAGTCGGTTGAGCATCCGACTCTTGATTTCAGCTCGGGTCACGACCTCAGGTCCTGGGATCAAGCCCCAAGATGGGCTCTGCGCTAAATGGGGAGTCTGTTGGAAATTCTCTCTCTCTCTTTCCCTCTGCCTCTCTCCCCTCTCACATTGCTCTCTCCTTCTGTCTAAAATAAATAAATCTTTAAAAAATTATTAAGGGTTTCTAAATCAGAGAAGAACTCATGGAATATATGGAAAATAAAGAAAAAGAATCAAGAAGAAAATGAAAACCACAAGTGATTCTCAAGCTGAGGGGTATTTTTTCTGATTATGTTTGTCTTCCATTTAGTTTACTCTAAGCATAGTTTTCTCTATCAGCCTATCACAGAGATTACCTGCCTGTTCACTTACTATTATATCTGGAACCTGGCCCTATAGACACAGTGTCTGGTGGCTGCCTGATACTCTTGCACATCACAGATGAGTTAAACAATCACCTGTGCATGGGCATTTAAGTTACTTATCATTTTTTTTCATTATTATGGATAATGCTTCAGCAAATATCTTTTGACATAGTTTTTTTGTGCCCATCTGTGATTATTTCTTTTGTTAGATTTCCCAAAAGGCCAAAGAGTATGAACATCTCAAGCTTCTTGGTACATTTTGCTGTACTCTAAAGCCACTCCTTAAAAGGTGAAATTTCGGAGTTACTGGTCAACCTTTCCGGGAGGTCCTGCCTGTCACGGGGCTGTCATTGCTCTCTCGGAGACCCCAGCTAGAGTTCTGCATGGTGCAGATGAGTCCCTCTGAAGACAGGCCTCCCCTGGTGCTCTCGGACACTGAGGACCTGTCTGCTTCAAGACAGGGCCCAGTGAAATGCTCAGGAACTGCACGGCCTGACACTCCAGATGGCAAGAGGGTGGGCACTCAGAGGCCGAGAGAGCCCCCCCGTCCAAGTGCTTTAGGGGACAGATGGCATTTTACATATTGTGTGTCCCCAGAGCTGTGCCCAGAAAAGGTGCTTGATAAAACCTTATAAAAAATAGAGGCTGGAGGAGAGGAAACCAGCAGTCATGAAAATGAGCCAGGGCAACCTGTCAGTGGGAGCGTGCTAACGAAGCAAATGTCTGAGGGTTGGAGATCCATTACCAGAGGAAATTTAGTGACAGCTCATTTACATATCAATGTGTGTTTGTTCCTTTTAGCACTTATTCTAGTTTGGGCAATCTACAATTCATAAATGGAACTGGAATTTCTGCAGCTCTGTCTAAATGCATATCTATTTGAACACTCTCTTCTCCATCATTCTCGTGAGCCTGATTGCTCTACGTTAGCAGCCTTGAGGGCCAAGTTGTTCCCTGAAATGAAGGCATTGAACAAGGGTTCTTAATCTTGGTAGCATGTTAACGTCCCTGGGAAGCTTGTAGAAGATGCCGACGCCTGGACTGACCCCAGGTCCACTGGACCATATTGATGGGGTAGGGCTGGACACTGGTACTTTTTCCCAGGGATGCTTCTATGTGCTGGGGCCGAGGATCACAGGTGCAGACAGCTGGAGAGACAAAGATGCCTCCTCAAAACTTACTTGGCTAACTTTTACTGATCTCAACTGGTAGGAGACTCAATTCATATTGAGCATACGCTCATTTAGCAGTTTCTTTTTTAAAATTAGATTTTGAAGAAAAATTCCGTTAAAACGTTGAGCATTCCGAGTAAAATGCTGCCATCTTGGCATGCCAGCGGCCCAGCTGGGCGGTGCTGAGTCAGCGCTGTGCTAGACCTGCAGCTCTGGAGCCTGGCTCATCCACAGCCTGCCCTGCCCCGCAGAAAAGTCACCTCCAATTAACACCTACTATAACAGTACTTAGGTAATGAGTTGATTTAGTCTGTATTAAAAGTGCTAACAGCAGGGGCCCCCAAGGAGCTAAGCTGCAGCCGGGGCTGCTAAAGGGAACCACCTGTTACCGTGGATGTAAGCCTCCTGTTGGAAGGGCTGTTCTAGGTGACCCTTCCAGCCAGCGATTTCTTTGGATTGTCAAAAACATCAGGACGCAAATAAAAGGGGTGAGAACAAATAGAACAGTGGAACAGAGTAGACTTAAGGGAGAGCTAAGCTGTCAGACAGTCAGCACGCCCTGAAGGCTGACTCAGCACCACCATTGTCATCCATTCCAGCATGAAGCCTCCCTAGCTCTGCTCAGACACTTCTAAGCATAAGGAGCGCCCTGACCCCAGCAGCCATGCCTGGCTGGATGGTGCTACCAAAGAAGCTTAGGAAGCTCTGGACTTTCCCAAGCATGTTCTCAGCCGTACTGGGGAGCCTAAGCCAGCATAGCAGGCTTGTAGGACAGCAGGAGGGCAGGCGAGTGTGTGGACCTGACCCTCAGCACACCTAGCTCAGCGCTGCACGGCTAGCCCTTTGGGTGGCACCTTCCTCCCTTGGCCCCCTTCTCATCTGACATTTACTCTCCTTGATGGAGAGGACGATGTGAAGTTGGGGTGCAGGTGTTGAGAGCACCCCCTCCTTCAATTTGTCATCTTTAACATCACAATTCTACAGCAGGGCTATCCCCCACCCACTTTCTTAGCCTTTTTGCTCTAAACTCAGTTCCGATTCTGCCCCTCCTTTTAAAAAAATTTTTACTTTGAGATAGCTGTGGATTCACACACAATTTTAAGAAGTAATTCACACAGATTCCATATACCCCTCATCAGACCTCCCCCTAGTGCTGGCGTCTTGCAAAATGACAGTACCGTATTCCAGCCAGGAACTCGAGACTGGTACATCCACTGGCCTCATTCAGACTTCACCTGTTTGGCACTTGTGTGAGCATGCGCGTGTGTGTGAGCGTGGGCGTAGTTAGTTCTGTGCAACTGTATCACATGTATAGACTCATGTGACTCCCACCAAGATACAGTACAACCCATCCGCATCCCCACAAGCCTCCCTTCTACCATTTGTAGCCACTCCCACCTCCCTCCTGTAACTCCCCACCCCCTTGCAACCACCAATCTGTTCTCCAACTCTATAATTTTATGATTTCAAACCTGTTATATAAATGGAGTCATATGGTATGTGACCTGTTGAATTTGCTTTTTTTTTTTCCAATCAGCATAATGCCCTTGAGATCCATTCAGGTTGTCGCCTGTATCAGTCAATAGTTTGCTTTTTACTGCTGACCAGTATTCCATAGGATGGATGTACCACAGTCTGTTTACTACTTGTCCATTGAAGGACATTTGGGTCTTTTGCAGTTTGGGGCTATATGAATAAAGCTTCCATGAACGTTAGTGTACAGGGTTTTTTTTTTTTTTTTTTTGTGAATGTAGTTTGCATTTTTCCAGGATAAATGTGCAAGAGTGTGCAATGTCTGGGTCATATGCCAGTTGCATGTTTAATTTTTTAAGAAACTACCAATTTTGTTTATCAGAGCCATCTCTCCACATCCTCACCAGCATTTGCTGTTGTGACTAGTTTTTATTTTAGCCAGGTGTTCATTAGGTGTGTAGTGGTATCGCGGGGTTTTAATTTGCATTTCCCTCATGGCTAATGATACTGAACATCTTTTCATGCACTTATGTGCCATTCATATATCCTCTCTGGTGAAATGTCCCTGTGCCTTTTGACCATTTTCTAATTGTTTGTTTTTCATTCTTGAGTGTTGAGATTTCTTTATATATTCTAGATATAACTTCTTTGCTGGCTATCTCCCTCTTCCCACTTTAAAAACAACAACAACAACAAAAACAGCTATTCTTAATGTGCTTCCTTAACTTCAGTTTGCCTGAGGCTTTTGTTCACAGGCTCCCTGCTGCCCTTTGGAGCGGCTCCCGTGCTGTGTGCTCTCCCCCTCCGCCAGCAGGACCAGACCTTACCCGTTCCCAGCCTCTTTAGCCTGCCCCACCCAGCCCTGCATCACAATCTGCACCAGAGGCAGAAGGACACCAGAGTTCTGGCCAGGCTGTGAGCCCCGGGGGCGGGGGGGGCGGTTTCCAATGGCGGGCCAGCCTGTCCCCCATCCCCTCCTCTCCCACAGCCTTGCTTCTGGGACTGGGCATGTGACAGGACCTCCACCTCCAGTTATGCAGCAAACCAACCTTTGCCTCCTTCCTAAGTCAGGAGCCCCACTGGGCACTTCCAACAGGTTCCCACCTGATTTCTTGGTTCTTGGGCCTCTCTTGTAGGTACCTGGGTCCCAGGGTCCCTAAAACAGGGACATGCACTGGGATGCTGGAACTAGAGGCCACCTCTGAGCTCTGGAGAGCATCTCCCTGACTCTAGTGGCCTCTCCTCTAGAAAACCTTGTTTTCACTGGAACAGGTTCTCTCTCTGCGAGGCTGCCCATCCTCAGGGGCCAGAACTCTTTCTTGGCTTGCCAGGCTGGCCTTTCCCAGGGAGTGCAGGGTTATTTGTTTATTTATTTTTTAGATTTTATTTATTTATTTGACAGAGAGAGAAAGAACATGAGCAGGGGGAAGGAGCAAGGGGAGAGGGAGAAGCAGACTCCCCGCTGAGCAGGGAGCCCCATGCGGGGCTCGATCCCAGGACTCTGGGATCATGACCTGAGCCGAAGGCAGACGCTTAACCGACTGAGCCACCCAGGCATCCCAAAGGGTTATTGATCCTACTCTGTCACTGGCACTGAGGTGGGGCTGAGAAAGATGAATAAATGCATCTCCATCCCCAGAAACATCATTGGACCATGGACCCAGGCTGTGATGACGCAAGCGGAAGCGGGGGTGGGCAAATGAGGCTGGGAGCCCTCGGGTGGTGGGGGCGCTCTGCTGGGGAGGCAGGAGCCTCTTCCCCATCCCTGGGTTCCCCGGCAGCCTCCTCTGTGACAAACTTCAAAGGGAGTTCTGTCAGTTCTGGCCTGATCATGCTCCTCCTCAGCTGAGAAGCCTCAATGGCAACTCGTGCCTGAGGCCCTGGTGGTGCTTGATAAGTGGTCACTGGAGGACCCCGTGGATGGCGATGTTTGGTGCGTGACACACACTGCTTCTCTCCTCATCCTATAGACGAGAAAAGGCCGACTCAGCGCTGAGGAAACTGTCCCAGCAAAAGGGGTAGCGGCCGGAACGTTTGCAGGGCTGCTGAGCTGCCTGATGGGCACATTCTCCCTGACTAGTGTCCTTCACTCAGTGGGGCCAGAGCAGCAGAGCCCCCTCTCTGCGCCCCGTGTGGCCAGCTGACCACTTGCATCGCCGTCTCCATCCTCGCTGACAGAAGGGCCACCATCACCTCCCCCAGTCACCTCCCACCAGGACTGCAAGGGCCCTCAGGACAGGGGCCAGGGGTCCTGTTGCAGCTGTCCCTGTGGCCCCATCCATGTGGGCACGGTACTTGTTTGTGGGTCCGTGGGCCTTCCTCCCCCAGCGGCTCCCCACTGCCCACGCTTCCCACACCTGGTCTTGCTGAGCTGGGAGGCATGCCCACCCCTCCTCCCATCTGCAGACTCTGACCATCTATGAGGAGATACGGTGTGGCACAATCAGTGCCCTGGCCTGGGCTACGGAGCAGACAACAGCATTAAGAGAGCAACACCCTCTTACCCTTGGCAAAAACATGTGGAACACCCAGTTGCTTTCTACATATCAGAGTTCTGGGACATCTATCAACCAAATGATAACTGTGTGGCATCCATGCATATGTGATTAGTACATTTTTAATGCACGTCTGTTCTTTTTTTTTTTTTGACACTGGCTGAAAGAACTTTTTATTACTTTTATGTACAGAAAACTCAACAGCATCCACTTAGTCCAGTTTGGTGGCCGTTTCTTTAGCCTGTGCCTTTCCCAACTTGGCAGTGTGAGCCACCGACTTTGGACCCAGGACGCTGCCTCCCCAGTGATGGCGGGTCTCATCATCTCTGTCATTGTCATTGGTCTTGCTAACTTCCACTAGCTTAGCCAGAGCCCCTTTGTCTTCTGAGTTAACCTGCGTGAAGGCGACAGTGGTGCAGGTCTTCCTGAGGACCAGATGCCCCAGCCGGGCCTTCCCCCCTGATAATGCAGTAGGGAACCCTCATCCTATGACACAGGGCAGTTGGGAGGACAACCAGCTCGATGGGATCCACATTATGTGCAGTCACTACCAGCTGAGCCTTCTTGTTTTCCACCAAAGTGGTGACAGTATGAAGCCCCGCTTGAAGAACAGGCCATGTCTTAGTGGGGACATCCCCTTTGCTGGCAGCTTTCTTCTCAGCCTGGGTTGACAATCTCTGCTGCTTCTCTTGCTGTCTCTGGTCTGTATCTGTGGGCCAGCTTAAGCAGCTGAGTAGCTGTGAGGTAGTCCAAAGCCTGGGTGAACTGGTTAATCACGAGAGGCACTTTTAAATGTTTATAGAGAATAGCCCTTTGCTGCTGCAGCCAGATGTAGTGGGCCATTTGACAAAACGGGTGAGGTCCCTTTTGGCCTGGATCCCCCCTCCGATGCCAAAATTCTTGGGCCTCTTCTCAAACACGGGATTGACCACCTCCTTGGCCTCCTGCTCCTTCTTGTCAGCAGGGGCTGGGGCCACCTTCCCCTTAGCTTTCTTCCCTTTCGGCATCTTGGATGTCTGGAGGAGAGAGGCATGTCTGTTCTTTTTTAAAAAGGGGTGCAAATATAGCATTTTGGGTCAAAAGCGACTCTGGAGACCAGTGTGATCTCCACAAGCACAGGAAGGGCCCAGCTGGTGCTGAGCTGTGGAGGAGCCCTGGGCAGTTTCTTGTGCTAGGATTGTTCTTTTAATGGTAGGAATCGCATATGAGTCAGTGATCAAATAAAGTTTGGGTGGATTGTGGAGTAACGTATTGGAATGGATTACTGGAATACAAAACACTCTGTGAGAATGCATTTTTAAAATCCCAGCAAAGTTCAATGGGAGATTTTCATTCAGTGTATTTGCAATTCACTTACTAATGTTAATCATGAGAATGCCCATCAGAAATCACAGTGATGATTCTTAAAGCAGATGCCTTCCCTCTCAGAGTAGACAAACTATGGGTGTATCCTGTGTGTGTGGCTCTGAATGCACAGGTTCTGGAAGCTTCAAGGAGGGTCTCAGCTCTCAGCTGAGTTGGTTGTGAGACCCCTGAGAAGCTACCTGGCCTCCCTGCCCTCCACTTTCCCATCAGTAAAACAGTACAAGAGTGCTTGTGTGCAGAGAGCTAATAAAATTAAATGAGATCACTGGTAAAATGGTGGGAGCAAGTTGCTGACAGCTAAGATCATGTGTAATGCTAAAAAGGGGAGGGGTAGCCAATGCTCCCCTCCCTCTAGAGGCATACCATTTAGCAGGAGAAATAGACTTGAATGCAAAGAGCTCTTGCATAAGGGTTAGAAACAGATGCGTGCTAGATAGATTGAAACTAGAAAAGTAACACAATTGCCCATATGTAATTGCCCATATTTATTTTTCTATCCTGAAAGTTATTTGTTAGGAATTTCATTTAAGGACTCTAATGAGACCAATTAGAGAAACAAACTGTTGGGTTGAGAACACGGTTATAGACCAGGTGTGGTGAATTTGCAGCTCATAGGGCAGCCCACTTGGCAGCAGGACCTCAATGCGCCAGCCACTCTATTTTTAACTGCATCTGCCTCTGAAGTCATAGCATGAAACTCAGTGCCAGGGTCCTTTGATCCAGCCTTCCTCAACTTCCCTTAGGGGACATATATATGCTCAGCCAGCGTTCGCAGACTGTGGAGCTGCAACCACACAACTACCCCCAAAGAATCTGAGACCCACCCCATGAGTTCACCCCAGACACGTCACAGTTTGTGTGCAACATCCGAACCCATTTTTGTGAGTGTGTCCCTGGAGTTGCTGTATACACGCAGAAGGTGTCACCCTGAATTGCACATTAGGTCATCTGGGACGCTTCCACCCCAGACCCCTAGTTTCAGGAGCTCAGGCAGGGATCCAGTGTTGGGACCTTGGGAAGCTTCCATTGATTCCAGCGAATGGCCAAGGTGCAGAATCAGTGAGCGAGCAGACAGGTGCCGGGTCCTAAGGGCACCCTTACAGTCCACAGGTGGGCCTGGGGAAGGAAGAGAGCCCGCCCCCTCCAATCCCACTAATGGACTTCAACAAAGCAAATGGCCAGGACCTCCGCACTGTGGGCACCAAACCTGCAGGTTTTCTGTTTCCGGTTTCCATTGACCTGTCTGGCCTTCCTTGTTGAGGTAGCCCTGAAGCTGTGAGGAGAAATATTCCAGCGGAGCTTCCTATGAGCCCTCAGATTGACCCAGCGGGCTGCAGGCGGCACCAGCTTCCAGAGGGAGGGTGGGATCATCAGGGCCTCTGCAGCTCTTTGTACATGAGGGTTACCCTTTCCAGGGCAGGGCACAGTGGTTCTGGGTGGTTCTGGGCCTGGGGGGCCAGGGGTGGGTCTGGCGTTCCTGGAAGGCCTTTGCTGGGGAGGTCAGCTCAGTGGTGTCTGCCACCACTGCTCCCTGAATTGTGAACGTCAGGGGCCAGGCTGTGACTCACTAAGCTGAGACCAGGCACTTGGTGAGGGATGCTGCCCACACCACCCACAGCAACCAGGATCCATTTTGACCAATGAGGAGAAATGGTGAACTATTTTTTGCACTGAAAGAAGTTATTATGGGAAAATAATTGGACTGTCTGTTTTGGAACATGCAACCATTGTTGAGATCGTCGTCTGAAGGCAGGAGACAAGGAAATTTGCATTAATTACTTGGTGAGCGGAGAGCCAGCTCCGCGGTTAGCTGCCCCTCACACTCCTGGCCCCGTTTCGAAGCTTGGGGGCTCCTGTAGGGGGGCCAGCCATGATTTTCACCTGCAGGACAGCTTTGCCTCCTTTCTGCTGCCTTAGTATGGTGAGTATTGAAAGCCTCACCCCTGGCTGTCTCGGGGCAGGCCCTGGGGCAGGGGGCGGGAGCTGCGAGCAGCAGGCTGCCATCCCCAGGAGCAGACATGGGGTGTCTTCTCTCCTGAGCAGGGGCCAGGCTCTCTGTGCACACAGCGGCCATAGCCTGTGAGCCCTATTATCTGTATCTGACCAGTTTCTGTTCTGGGCCTGAATTTCCATTCAGCCCCAGTGGGGCGGGGGAGTCCCATGGTCCTCGTGCTGGAGAGAACCCGAAGGGCCTGGGAGGCCTCTCCTGCAGGAGGCACTTTACAAAGATTGTGCCACTTCATCTTTAAACCTGAGAGTATGTCTGTCATATCCACATTTTCTAGATGAAGGATCCCTGACCCAAGATCACATTGTCAGTAGGGACTCAGCACTTGAACTTGACTCTTTCTAACCCGGGAAACGCCTGTGAAATGAGCCCTGCAGTAAGGCCGGACCGCGCCGGCTGAGAGCCCACGTGCAGTAGGCATGTTGGGGGACCAAGTGGGCTCAGCAGCCTGGGGGCCTCCGGGGCTCAGAGTCTGCATCCCCAGACGCTGGCCTTCCTCTGCAGGGGGAGGAGGCTCAGAGGATTGCTCCCATATCTCAAGGCCCCAGGGAAGGCACCTAAATCAGAACCATTCTATTCAGCTAGAGACCTTGGAGCTGAGGGTGCTGAGTATGAAAACAGGCGATTAGGCCAAAGTACACCTTGCCCTGAGTAGGGATGTCTCTGATGCCAATGGCCATGTTGGGGTGCTGGGAATCTGGCTGATGGGACAAGCGGGACTCTTGGCAGACTCCAGCCTTCCTAAGTGCCACAGTGGGGAGGTGGGCATGAGATCATGGCTGCAGGAGAGGATGCGAAGGGGGTGCCATGCTGCTAGTTGCTCCTGTCATCTGGGGAGTGGCCGTCTCCGCTTCTGCTCGCGGCCAGGGGCATGGTCGCTCACACGGTGCGGGGAGTTAGCAGTGGGCAGGGTGTGCGCCCATTCCAGACCCAGGGAGGTGGCCTTAGATTTGTCCCCGGGCCTGCTGGCTGCATCAGCTCCCTTTTCTCAGCCACTGCCTCCAAACCTTCTTCAATCTACATTTGGATCGTCTGAGGCAGTGTGGAGTCACAGGTGGTGCCAAGCTCGCAGTCGCTGGTCACCGCGGGCTGCCAGGTTCCCATGAAGCCTGCCTCCCGAGCTTAGAGAGCGGCTCTCGCCTCAGGCCACCACCCTGAGCCAGACATCAAGGCTGAGCAAAGATCCTGGCCCAGGGGCTGAGGCATTTGGTCTTGGAGGCAATGATGATTTGCAGGGTGCCTGTCATTCCTCGACTCACATTCTAGCACCAGGCAGGGCCCGGTGCACGGAACTACCCAGAAGGGGTTGGCTCGGCGTTCTGGGTGTCTCTAGGAGAAGCTGTATGTGGGAGGGGGGAGGAGTGGGAACCAGAGAGGAAGGGAGGGGGCATGTCCCAAACTGGAGAGGGGGAGGCCAGCTGAGGAAGTTACAGCAGCATCTCTGTGAGCAGCCTGGCTCAGGCGGCCTGGGGTCTGGGGTGGGAGGAGACATCCTTCTCCCACAGGCCCAAGGCCCCCACCATGACTTCACACAGTGCAGTAACACAGCAGGGGGCTTCCAGATGCCGGTCGGTCCTATGGTGACAGGAAGTGGAAAGTGTGGGGAAGAAAACACCAGTCCAGCTGTGACCATGCACAAGCCCACTGTGGGGTACTGGCATCTGTCCCCTCTGGCTGGAAGCACAGACTCTGGGCCTGGATACGAAGTACATTCCACGCCCAAGACCTGTGGGTAGAGGAAACTGCACATGGTGGGGAAGGGTCCACCTTAAGGGACAGTCCCCATGACCCGCATCTTCTCCCCAGCTGCCTGGCTGGCCTGGGTACAGGCCGGCCCCCAGACACCACCCGACATCCTGAACATAATCCTCACAGCTCCCTGAGTGTTGGCCTCTCACTGAAGAGGTCAGAGCTGTTTGCAAGTCTTCATTCCCTTGAATTGGGGGTGGCAGGGATGGATGGGCGGCTGTGGGCAGGTAACACCCCCAGAGCCACCTCTTCTAACAGCTCTGGTCTGTGCTTTATAGCGTGGGTCTCTGAGTCCAAGGCAGATGCTCATATTTACCAGGTCAGAGCTGCACTGAGGCTCCGCATCTGGAACCAAGTTATGAATCATAATAAGATTCTAGGAACAGCCAGCCCAACACATGTGAATTCCCAGGGAGTTACATAAGCTCGGAATCTGGCCCAGGGAGCTTGATACAGAGTTTAAGTTTCAAGCAAATCTCAGAGCACTGAGACCATTTGATGGAGGAGACAGAAACTGGGCTTGCTGCCTTCCTGAGGGACATGGGGATGTGTCCATATGAAGGTCCTTCTCTCGTGCTCGCTCCAGGTGGAGCTGAGAACTCTGACAGGGGCCAAAGACTCCCTGGGGACAGGAAGGCCTACCAGCCCTGAGGCTGCCAGGGCCTCGGATGGGCTGCCAGCATCCAGGCATCCTGTGGGCCCCTGGGGTGGCGAGCGAGTGACCACAGGACGGACTGTGAATAAGGGCTTGGCCTGCTAGTGACGCTCCCTTCCCCACACCTCTGGCCACATCCTTTGCAGCTCTGGGTTGGCCCTGAGCAGGGGAAGGGCACAGAGTACAACCTCCGTGGTTGCCCGGCCTCTCTTCCTCCCGCGTGGTCCTCTTCCTCCTACTCTCCATCCAATACGGGAGTACTGGAAGGACACAGGGCTGTGTGTGTGGTTGGGCGGGGCAAACTTTGTGCTGAGATGGGGCAATGGTGTAGGTGCTTTCTTTTGGGCAGTAACTCTGGGGAACAGGAGTGGAAGACATGGACAGCCAGCCAAGGAAGAAGAGATGTCTCAGAATTGTCCCCCAGAAAGGGGGATTCCACAGGGCATCTGTCCAAGTGTCCCCTTCCACTCCAGCTTTCTGAACATTAAGTGCCCTGTAGGCTCCCTCACTGGGGTGACAGGAAAGCTTCTGGATACAAAGGTGTAGCCTAGGGAAGGCATGGCCAGTGACAGTCACCAAAGCTGGAGATAAAGAGACACACAGCAGAGGATAAGGAGACCAGGGAGGGTGACTGCAACAGACCAGGAGAGAGGCTGCACGGGGGTGAAATGAAAAATCCTTAGTGACCAGGCACGGGAGAGAACACACCCCAGCCGGTTGCACTGTGCTGCGTACACCTGGGGGGCCACACCAGGGCACCCCAGGGCGGGGGCGGATGGATGGAGTGGGGGCTGTTAGAAAGGGTAAGTGGCAGCTGAAGGTGGAGAGTGGCCGGGCTTTAGGGGAAGGAGGAAGGGTGTGTGGAGGGCAGCCCCTGGAGCCTGCCTGGACCCTACTAGCTGAGACCGGGAAGGGTGTTCACCTCGGGATGTGCAGGGTGCCTGGGCCGTGCTGAGTGGACGTGTCCAGCCAGCAGTCAGATCCAGCAGTGAGGCTCAGGAGAGGGGGAGGCCGAGGCACAAGTGTGAGAGCCTCAGACAGCAAGTATGCACAAGGCCATCATGGGAACACGACAGGGAGAGAGGAGCCATGGGACCCCAGGCAGAGAGTGTCACAGCCAGAGCCAAAGGGAGAGAGAGCTTCCAGAACAAGGGGGGCACCTCGCGGAGCAAACGAGGCAGAGCAGGCTAAATGAAGGCAGGGCAACCGTACCTAGAATTGGTTTTTATGTTGAGACTCATGTCACCCCACTTCATTCTCACAGGAGTGGGGCTTTCGAGAGGCGCAGGGTGGCCATGAGCTCTCCCATGGCCAGGAGGCAGGGATGCGCTGGGGTGGGGGGCATGTCCTGTGGAGCCTTCCTCTCTGTTTCTGTGGGGCTTGACAGCAGTCAGGTCAAAGTGGCCATGGGCACTGGTTCCTGAATCAGCCTCAGACTGAGACCATGTTGCCTGGAATAGATGTATTCTTTCTCTCCCCTTTGTACGTGAGGACCCAGACTCTGTCCTATGCCCTTAGCAAGGCCTTACCTGGGCAGCCAGGGCCCGGGCAGGCTTGGGGAGCCTCCTGCCTGGTGTTCCGTGGCAGTCGTGGTCGCGAGAGCTCTGGGTGGAAAGCCAAGACCTAAGGGGATAAGGATCCAGCCTCTGCTTCTCTCTTCCATGTCACCCCTCAGCTGGGCCGACTGACTTGGGGTGTGTCCTGCTTTCTAGACACTTAGAGTGACCACAGACGTGCAGATGGACAGCCAGCACCTGTGTGGGCTTGCTGGGCGGGAGGAGCCTGAGGGCTGTGCACTCTGAAGAGTCCTCGGGTGGACAGCTGGAGCCCAGTGCTCCCTCAGGGCATCCGACGGGGTGATAGCCAGGGGTATGAAGTAGGAGCCAACAGGGGTCCTCAAGGCCCTCTGATGGAAGAAAGCAGGGTCAGCTTCTTAGAGGAGAGTAGATGGCCCAGCTCCGCAGATAGCTGCCCCCTCTGGGGCCCGCTCTGTCTGGTTTCCAAGGTGGTGTTGGGATGAGTGTCTGTGCCTTGCGCCGGCCTGACAGCAAGGTGGCGGTGCTGTGAGCAGGGCATCCTTCTAGCATACATAAATCTCCCTGGTCACTCCCTATCTGCAGGGAAGGGAGCCAGGCATCCAAATACAGAGATGGCGTCAATTCGGATGTTTGGTCAATTTGGCAGAAATGAATGGAACAAATAGGAGCCCTGGCCCCAGTTTCACCCAGAGTCACAAAAGCCAGTGGGGGCAGATGTAGGGCTAGAACCTGGCCCCTGACCCCCAGGCTCCCCTGCTTCCCCCTCTGCCTCCCCTCTTCCCTCCCCTATGGCACCCCTACCCCGACGTGGGTGCCGTAGCCTCGTCTTGGTCCTGAGCCCCAGCAGAGTGGCGGCTGACTTGAACAACTCAAGGTATGGAGAGCAGTCTCTCTCAGGCTGGTTGAGAGGACACCACTCCCAGGTCCCCAAGCACCATCCTGTGGGCCTGAGCAGAGGCACACCTGCAGTGGGGAGGGATTTTCATTCTTTCTGACTGGAAGAGCTAGTTGTTACCCAACTGGGGGCACCTGGCACTCTGGGCCATCGAGGTCTCTGTCATCCGAGGCCACAGAGGGACAACCAAGAACCCACTGCGGCTGTTGGGGACATCATCGTCCAGCCCCGAGTAAGGCTTCAGGGAGCAAAGAGACACACGGGAGAGCCCCCTGGTTAGTGCCTGTGTGTTGTTACAGAATGCGGAGGTCAGATGGGGACGCTGCCAACGACCACTCAGCCAGGACACCCTGGGCTGGAATGTGGGCTTTGGAGCCGGACTGCCTGGGTTTGAATCCTGGCAACACCACTTTGGCCTCCACAGAGTTGTTTAGTTGCCCTCTGCCTCAGTTTTCCCATCTGTGAAATGGTCATATAACAGTTCGTGCTGCATTAGGCTGATAGGAAGACAAAAATGAGAAAGTGTGTATAAAGCACTACGTGTGGGTCAGCAGAGTGAACACTTGTACTTCACACGCACTCACTGTCATCACGGTCTAGGACCCAGGTGTCCACACCTCCGGCATCGAACCATTCTCTGCCTTTGCTCTCGCCTGCTTCCCTGGCCGTCACTATCTCTGTCTGTCTTGCATTCTGTTCCCCCCGGAGGGAAACTTCTTGTTTTGGTAGTTTGATCAGTAAAGAGCCTCCATTGCTGTTGCTGGAAGGGCCTAGCTGGTCAGATGGGCTGCGGTGGGGACGGTGAGGGGTGTCACCCGGCACACAGCAGTGCGACCACCATGGAGGCTTTAGTAGCTGCTTTGCTCAGAAGGGGTTGTGGGCCATCAGAGCCTCTGTCCTCACCAGGAAGAGGAAAGAAGCCTCGGATACCCATCGGCATCTGAGCCAAAGCATGACCCAGATGAACGGCAGGTGAGAGGCAGAGGCTGAAGGATGGAGTCTGGCCTCCCCTTTCAGCAAAAGCACCCACCATTGTGTGAAGAGAGTCTCCTGGCAGCCACAAGCCAGGGGTCCGTTGGGCCTGCTACATGGGGCATCCTGAGGGGCTATGGTAGCTGGGATGGTTAATTTCTTGTGTCACCTTGATTGGGTGAAGGGAAGCCCAAAGAGCTGATAAAATAATCTTTCTGGGTGTGCCTGTGAGGGTGTTTCTGGAGGAGATTAGCATTTGAATCAGTAGGTGAGTAAAGAAGATCTGCCCTCATCAACGTGGGTGGGTGCCATCCAATCTGTGGAGATGGAATTGAACAAAAAGGCAAAGGAGGGCTGAATTTCCTCTTGGGCTGAATTTCTGTTTGAGCTGAACGTTCATCTTCTCTTGCCCTCAGACACCGGGGCTCCTGGTTCTCGGGCCTTCGGACTCAGACTGAATTACACCACAGGCTTTCCTGGGGCTCCAGCTTGCCGACAGCAGATCGTGGGACTTCTCAGCCTCCATCATTGTGTGAGCCAATTCCTGTAATAAACCTCCTTTTATATGTCTATATATACCCTGCTGGCTTTGTTTCTCTAAAGAACCCTGACTAACAAATAGGCCTATAGTTGGGAGGGTTCCCGGGCATCCTCCCTTCCCTCCCCCGATCCCCACCACCTCCTCTGGTTTTCTTTACAGTCTTATAAAGAAATAACTGCACATAAGAGAAACGTTACCTAAGAGTGGTCTTCCTCAGGGACATGCGGACAGCTTCCTCCTTGGCCTTCACCATGGCTTAGCTTATTGGAGAGGGCCTTCCAGTCTGCCCATTTTTCCATGTCCTTGCCCCCACTCTATGCAAGGACACCACCACGTCTTTCTAGGAACTTTGCAGTAGCTTCTTCATTGGCTTCCCTACATTCATACGATCCGTTCTCTACCTTGCCCACAGAGGGAATTTAAAGCACAGATATGATTGTGCCACGCTCCTCACAACTCTTCAAAGGGGCACTCTTGCCTTTGGCCTAGAAGGCTCACCCCTGCTTGCCTGACCCTTTGCATCTCAGTTCCTCCTTCTGTCCCCCACACCTCTCCCCTGCCCTGCCCTCTCTCTTCTCCCCTCCCCCCCTCAGCTTGGCCCAGCTCTCTCCTGCCCCTCTGGGTACTTGCATATGCACGTCATCCACCAGAACAGCCTTCCCTCTCTCTAAAAACGACCTGCCATGCTGCTCCCCCAGCAACAAATGAGATTTTCCTTGTGATCCCTCTGTACTTTGTACTATAGTAATTACCTGCCTAGTAGCTATTATCTAAGTATTTAACTTATGATCTTCATTGCAACACGGTCTCCATGAGCATAGGCACTATTATGGGCTGAGCTGTGTCCCCCCAAATTTATATGTGACTGTACTTGGTTGGAGACAGGTCCTTAAAGAGGTGATTAAGCTAAAAGGAGGTTGTGAGGGTGGGTCATGGTCCAGTATGACTGTCCTCATAAGATGAGAAATTTGGACTCAGACATACACAGAGGAAGGCCATGTGAAGGCACAGAGAGAAGGGGGCCATCTAGAAGCCAAGGAGAGAGGCCTAGGGAGAAAGCACTCTGCTGACACCAGACTTCCAGCCTCTAGAAGAGGGAGGAAATAAATGTCTGTTGTTTATGCCACCCACTCTGTGGCCCTATGTCACAGCAGCCCCAGCAGGATAACACAGGCATCATGGATTTGCTCATCTGTTTCCATAGCACCAAACACAATATTTTCTGACTGACCCACCAGGGCCCCACCAGGCTGAAGCTCCCGGGGATGCTTGGCCTCTTGAGCTGGATTGTCTTGCCTACATTCTTCTCCGTGATGCTGGTGCCTGGCACAAGAAGTCTTAGGAAACAGCTGTTGCATAAATGAGTACAAGTGGGAGGGATGGGGAGAAGGTGCACAGATGCAGAGCAAATGTCCTGAAACGACCGTGATAAAATGGGCCACATCCTCAGATTTGTCTGGCAGAAATGTGCTTACCCAATTTCTGGGCAGGAGGGAGCTTCTTCCCTGCTATCTCGGCACTGCCCATTCTTGCCAAGAATCTCCAGGCAGGAAGCAGCTTGAATCTCACCCTTGAGCAGGCTGGATCCCTCTGCCATGTGCTACCAACCCCTGTTCTCCTCAGCCACAGGGCCTTTCATGCTTCTAGTTACTCATTCAAGACTGGCCTTCCTTGCCAGTCTGTAAACTCCATCCTCCCTCACCCTGTCTGGAGGGGTAGCCTGGCACCCGTGAGTGCCCCCTGGCCATGCATGTCCCGGGGAGTGATGGATGAAGACTGGAGGCCACCAAGGTGCCTGGATGGGTACACTTCCTCCATGACGCCTCCTTTCAGCCTCCTGGCTTTCATCTGGTTCTATTCTTTAGGGCACTGAAGAACGTGACTTCCTCCAAACTGAGAATTTTACTCCATGTTTATGTCCAAGTCTGTCGTATTTCCTATGGGACTTTTTTGAGATTTGGTGTTTATATCTCACCTTCGGAAGTATGGTGCAGTCTCTCTGATGGGCCACTTTCTCAGACTTTGCTAGGATGTTTCTAGGGGCAGTGTCCTGGGGTGGGGGATAGCCCTGTGGAGTGGGCATCTGCTGGTTTTAGCTGGTCAGTCATAATCTCCTTCACTTTTGCCACCAGCACTATAGGGCATCCTCTTGCCCCCATCTTCAATCCATGTGGTTTGGCTGGATGAGAGCTCAGGGACAGCCTTTATCTCAGGTCCCATCAGTTAGCAAATTCCTGCCCTCTGCACAATGGCCGAGTCAGGGAGATAGGCATGGGCCCAGTCTGAACCAGTGGGGTCAATCCTAAGATTTTGTCTGGGATCACTGAGAAAGAGAAACTCTCTTTCTGCGGGGATAGCTGAGGTGTTAGGCATCCCAAACCTGCTAGTGATGTGGAGAGCACCTGCCTGAGAGAAAGGAGCCAACATGGAGGACAGCAAAGCCAGGAGCATATGAGTACCTGGATCCAGCTGTGCCTGAAGTAAGATATACTCAAACTAGTTTCTTCTTCTTCTTTTTTTAAAGATTTTATTTATTTATTTGGGAGAGAGAGAGAGAGCGAGAGCACGAGAAGGGGGAGGGTCAGAGGGAGAAGCAGACTCCCCACTGAGCAGGGAGCCCCATGTGCAACTCGACCCTGGGACTCCAGGATCATGACCTGAGCCAAGGCAGACGCTTAACTGACTGACCGCCTAGGCACACCTAAACTAGCTTTTTAATAAATATACAATTTGTATTTTGGGCAGGACATTCTACACATTGCAAGATGTTTACCATCTCCAGTTCCCACCTGCAAAATGAAGGACGTTTCCCTAGTCATTGTAACAACCAGAACCACCCCCCAATCATTTTCGCATATCCCAGATGGTTGCCCTTGGTTTTTCAGTTACTTGAGTCAAGAATTTCCCTCTTTTTATTTATTCCAGTTGGTTTTCTGACATTTTCAAATAATGACTAATGACAGTCTATCAACATTTTTGGGTGTGAGGGATTTAATCCTTAGCATGTCAGTTAATCTTGTAGAGCACAAGACTAGTTCTGAGAGGAGCCAATGGCTAGCACCTGTCAACATGGACAAATGAAAAGTTGTCCAATTCTGGTTCTGGAAAAATGGCACAGAGGGACAGACCTCAGCATATTAGGGCAAGCCTTGGATATTGGGATGACAATAGCTTGACCTAAATCAGGACACCTGCAGCTCACAAGCCCACGATGCACTTCCTTGTGGGCAACCAAGTGCAGCCTCCTTTGGGAGATTAAGAGAGCCACTTGGAAGGGTAATACCAATTGAAAAAGAGATGAGAACTCCAACATGTTCAAATCAATAAAGATCTTTATAAGATCTACAAAGATGGTGACTGGGTCTGTGAGACCAGGCCAGTGGTGGGAACTCGCTTAGGGAGGGAGGGATTCAGGCTGTAGCATTTTCTCTGAGCTGCACAGGCTTTATAAGGGGATGCTGTGTCTTGCCTCCACATGTCAGGTCTAAGTGAGAGGAGAAACATTTATCTCAACATTGGAAGGGACCTAGAGATGCTCTGGTCCTTCCTTCCCTCTAGTATGGCCCCAGAGTGTGTTCCGTCAGGCACAGCTCAGAGCAGGCTGCTAATAACCATCAATGGCTGCCCTGCCTATGGGACTGAGCATAGACTCCTCTTGGCATTCAAGCCTCTTTCAACCACAGCTCCCCCATGCACTAGCGTGTGGTCTTACACCAGGCATCGGGTCTTGTGTTGCCTCTGGTTCTCCATCTATAAATAGTACGACAGCAGTGCCCAGCTCCAAAGGTGGTTCTAACAGATAGCAGAGTAAGTGTTGGCTGCTACAACCATCATTTTAGGATTTCTGCTGCATTCAGTAAAGAGCCAGAGATTGGATGTCAGAAGTCTTGGCTCTGCCACTCGTTTAACTCAGAGCTAATAGAATTTCTTAGAGTCTTGATTTCTTCATCTATAAAATGAGAATAAGGACCACATTTCAAGGAGATGCTGTGGGGACGAAGGGAGATAGTGTTTGTAAATCAAGTATAAGGAAAAGATTTTGGATAGTATGTAAGTCCCTTCATTTGGAAAGGCCGCAGGCCCTGGCCTCCCCCACCCTCTAAAAAGCACAGTTTCAGCAGAGATTCACAGGGAGGCATCCGAGGGGCTTGACTCCCGCTCCCATGAGTCTTCACACAACTCTGTGCATCTCTCCCAGACTAGCCCATCTTGTTAACAGCCAGTTGTGAGTTGTCCTAGCAGCTCTGCTGACGGCTGGCCGCTCTTACTCCCTGGAGCTTGCCTGGCAGCACCCAGTATGGCTGTTCATGAAGAAATGTAAATGAAGGACTGCCTGCGGAGCTTCTCCTCTGGGAAAGAAGACCCAGTGCTCTCCCAGTGCAGACATGCCACCTTGTAAGTTAGAGGCAGAGATGTGACTCCTGCTCATAAAATCCACAGGGCCTGAGCCCTCCGCTGAAGGTTCAGCTTACTGGTGACTGGTGACAAATGCCCAGTATGCAGGCTGACTGGTCGAGTTTCCTTGAATAGAACGCTGTTCTCCCTGTGGGTGTTAAACCAGCAAAAGGAAGTTAGTTCTGTTTGCTTAGTGAGCATGGGTTCAGAACACAGAAGTTATGTGACTTGAATGTAAAATGGCACCAGATCTTGCGAGGTTGCCATATCTGCCTCTATAGTCAGGGTACCCCTGCCCCACAGACTTGTGCATTGTCCGACCGGGCACCCTTTCTTGATATATTGTGATGGGCACTGCCTACATGTTCTCTGTCCCCATCTTTTCATGCTCTCATTCTTGACATTTTATTTCTGTAGAGGGTTTAGAGTCCAGCTTGTGGAGCTACAATAGGCTTGAATCTGGGTCATAATGTTCTGTGAGCAGTGTGACCTGAGGCAATTCATTTCACCTCTTCTAAGGTGAAGATTGCTCATCTAGCAAATGAGAATAAGAGTATCTTTCACTGAGGGCGGGAGGGTTAAGTGAGCGTGTAGCATACTTCCTTATTATGGTGTTGGGCCCTCACTATACTCCCCATCCATAACCTGTGTTTATACACATTCACTTAATTTTTGTAGAAGAGTAAAATGGCTCCTTGCTGAGCTTTCTTCCAGCTCAAGGACATGCGTGATAGTCAAAGACTTGGTGGGTGTCTTGGCTATGAAGGCAGTGAGATCCTATTTCAAGAAGCACCCTGACATGTTTCAGGCTGGTAGGGCGGCCCTCTGCCAGGCATGGGTCTATCTGGCTGATGTGGAGACAGGCCCACTTTTCTGGAGGTCGGTGGCCTCCTGAAGTCCCTGCTGTTGGTGGATTCCAGGCCCTCTCCTCCTTGTGCTCCAGAGAATAGCTCCCCACAGCTCGGGCACTGTGAGGGCCAGACAGACAAGGGCAGGGCGATGAGTGTGCTGGTCTGGGAGGTCAATTCCAGGCACTTCTGGAATTGATGGACTTTGCTGCTGGCACAAAACACTTTCCCACAAGAAAGGAATGTGAGTCATCTGGAAAAAGTCACTCTACCTTCCAGGCAAACGAGCCACTGGAGGAGAGCTAGAGGTTCTGCACACTGACCAGCCTGTGGCTCAATACTTACTGCCAAACCAGTGGATCTCTGGCATGTGCTGGATATGGCTGTCTTGACATTCCTGGTCTCCTTAATGACCCACCACCCTGTGCTCCCCACACGGAAGCATTCTGTGGTGGTAGGTGTGTGAGCCATTGTGCTGGCCAGCAGGGACAGTGTGGCACCTGCCCCCTCATGCTCCTATCCACTTGGGCATTTCTGCTTGGGCCCACTCGGCCTCTGCCCCCAACCTCACTGCTCGCATCATCCAGACACAAGACCTCTCCATGTTCATTTTTATTTAAAGACTCAGAAACACAGGCATCATAGTTTGTCGTCACTGTCAGTTCTTCCAAAATCACACGCTGACATTTGTGTATAACAAAAACATCGGTGTGTGTGTATGTGTGTGTGTGTGTGTGTGTGTGAACTGTGCAAAGTACAAAGAACTTCCCAGCCAGGCAGCTGAGCTTGTTTGGGGTGCCAGAGCCTGGTATTCACACAGTGAGGCTGCCAGGGAATTATTTGCCCACGGTCTCCCCACTCCACTTCTAAGGCCCTTTGGTGGACCAGATATCCCCGTCATTTCAGTGTCCGCTGACCTCAGTGGTGGCTATGGACTCTACTGCATTCCTCAAAGTGAGTCACCTTGGCTGCCAAATGCCACTGATAACCAAGAAGTGTAAGTTGCTGGGCCAGGGTAGAATGTGAGGGTTCAGACAAGGTGCTGGTTTCATCTTAGTAGCCAAAATGAGTTTGTTCTTCAGGGCAAGTTGGCCCAAAGGGTCTAATTCTGCTCCTGCTCTTGTCTGTGGGCTAAATGGTCATGAAGGCTGATGAATTTGGCGGGATGTGTTTGCCAGCAGCCCAGAGTGTGGGGGCTGGTCGTGCACTTCCCTGCTGTCTGGGAGTCCCACCCCAAAGGATGTCCTGGTGATGGTTGGCGTATGGCCTTGTTTCCTTCCCGAGGTCATACCAATGCCTGCCCCAACTCTGCCACAAGAGAGGCCAGCTGATGCCTTGCAAAGGCACTGGACGCTGGCCCCAGCTCTCTGCCGTGAGGGGTGCTGGTTGCTGCTGCCTCACTAGGCTGTTCAGCGATTCCCACCTACCACGAGCATCGTGTGGGCGGTGGCTGGGAGAGGAAATAAGGTCCAAGTTAGTCTGTTTTGTTGCTTGGTAACTGCCTTCATGTTTTTAAAAAAGCTTTCCTTATTATCTGGGGATTTGAGTTAGTTCTGGTCTCCCTGGGGAACCCGTGTCTCACTCAGCATGTTAATCCATGCACATTTTTGGTGATGGCATTATTTTAAACACGCACATGATTTTTGTGCCTGGCAGGTGACTCATTTGGCATCAATGGCAAGTGGATACCTTCTGGTTGTCATTAACTCATGTCCAGGGCTCCCTGGGTTTAAGCTGGATTTTGTGTTTCTTTGATTCAGAACAAATTTCTCAAGTCTCTTAAATCTATGATCATCTGGAGAGAGGAGAAGAGCCTTTGTCTAGGCGTGACCCCACCAGCATGGTAGCCACCTGGAGGTAACAGATAGCCAAGTCACATCCCCAAATTAGGAACTCTGAAAATAAGTGTTTGGTATTTCAGAGGGTATTTGGCATCAAGCGAGGGAATGTTTCTGGATTTTGTTGCATCTTTGAAAACCAGGCGATCCTATGTTACCAAAGACTAATTTAGTCAGCCTAATTTAAACTTGAGTGGCTTTGTAACAGTAAAGAGAGAAGGGGCTTATGAATTGTGACTTTGAGCTGATAGGAACATTCCTATCCTTAAGGTCTGACTCTCTTGAGAACGAGACTGCCTCATGACAGGGCTTCTCCCATCCGTGTCTGTGGGAGGGCTGGGCTGCTGGGCTCAGGAAGAGGCCTTGATGGACCCCGTCCAGGGCAAGGTCCCAGGATCAAAGGTGCCCCTTCCCCTCTCTCTCCTCCCGGCTCCCTTGGATTCTGCAAGTCTGCAGCAATGGCTCAAATCCCTTTTCTCCTCATTGTACTTCCAGTCTCTAGACCAACATTTGTACTGCCTGATAGGGAAGCATTTATTTAAAAAAAAAAAAAAGACGAAACCGTCACAAGGTGGTAAATCTGAACTGTGGTTGAAAACTGCACGTTTCAGTACTGAGAAATCATATTTTGATAATGCTAATTGTAGTCATTTTCTCTAAAGCAATAAAAGGAAAATTCTGCCTTCCTAGGCTGGGGTTGACCTTCATGTTCTTTTTACTGCCACACAAAAGGCAATTATAGTGACCCTTCCTTGAAATGGTTCCCGTTCTTGAATAATAATTACCACTGTCTAGACATAGCATGGGGCTTTGGTAAGGGTTTAAAGAAATTGGCTTTTTCCAAACTCCCTCCAACCACTTAAATGGGTTACCTCTTCTTCACAGACCAGTAGCCAGCACTGATGTTAAGTATGTGGGCTTTTCAGAGTTTTCCAAAATTCACATGGTACATATAAAAATTCTGCCCACTTGATATCAGCTCATTTTTTTCTTTCAAGCTCAACCAAGTCAAAACTGGTTTTACAAAAAGGCAGCACCAGATGTATGAAAAATAGGCAATGTATGACCTATTAGAAATATAGAAAGTCTAACAGCTTTACTTTAAAAAGATGTTGTAAGAAAGAAGCAATGCAAAGGGACAGTGGCGGCAAAACGAAACGTGTGGCTTATAATATGGGTAGGAGACAAAGCCAAGTGCGATCTCGTGCCTCCAACAGGAATTGTGTGCTGGGCTGCCCCAGGGACGCTGGCCACCCGGCCAAGGCCCTGCGCCGGGAACACCCCTGCTGAGTGGCCAGGTGGCAGGCGACTGAGGTATATAGAGAGGTGATGGAGCAATCTGGACCCCCCACGAGAAGCCCAGGGCAGCTCGTCAAGACATTCTGCCGATGCCCTGGGCCCCGTGCCCGCCACCCAAGCCCTGCAGCCCTTCCGCAGCTTCCAGGCTCGTGTGGGCAGCAAACAAGAATGCTGCCGCTTAGCAGTCCATCACAGAGCCAATCGACCCGCATCAGCAGCTTCTCTTTTCAAAGATATTTCTTTACAGTTTACGCAGAGGGAAGCATTTTGTCGGAGAATGACCCCCAGGGTGTGCTCTTGGTGGGGGGTTGTGGGCAAAGGCACGACCTCCACATCCCCCGGCTCCCGTCCCCGTCCAGGGTGGCCTCGCCAGGAGCCTCGAAAGGGACCTGGACCCTCTGTGGCCTGACTGCCTCTCTCTGCCCCCTGGGGATCTCGGGGAGCCTTCGTGCCTGGGGAGCGGGGTGTGGGGAGCGTGTCTTCAGAAGCTCTCCACAAAGCTGCCCGGGAAGAGACCGGTGCGGCCGTTCCTCTGCAGGGTCCCCTTGTACCAGCCGTCCTCCCGCTTCTTGTGCACAAAGACAATGTCGCCTTCCTTCAGCTCAATCTCCGCCTCACTCTGGGGAGGATACGAGACCACCACGCGGTACCTGGGGGGGAAACAAACACCACATTGGGTGAGCCTGACCCTAGGCTGGAGGATGACCCCCAGGGCCTGCTCTTCTCTCTGCCTTTCCTTTTCCATCCGGTGTAAATTATTATAATTTGGGGCTACTTCCCCCACTTTTAAAATTTTCTACTTTGATTTTAATTTTTAAACAAACTTTTTATTGTTTATTAAAAAGAATAATTTCCCCGTGCTGTCCTTGTGGACCCCGATCTATACAGCTGGAATGTGCCTGCCTGAAATGCAGTCCCTCCCTCTGGCCCAGCTTGGACTGTGGCCTCGCCTGGGGGTGCTGCAACTGGAGGAGGGCAGCTTCGGCTGCTGGTGCGGAGGTGGGCAGTGCGTGTAGCTGGACCTGCGGCTCCACGGCAACCACCCAGCAAACAGCCCCTCTGCCCAGCCCAGAGCGTACACTTCAACTTGTGCTGCCTGCCATTGGCCACAGGAGAGGAATGTCAGCCAGACTAATGGCCCAGGAGCAGAATGACCGATGGCCTTCAGGGACTGGGTCACCCCTGAAGAGGAAATGAGCCAGGGGAGGAGCCATTTATTGGAGGGTTGGTGATGCTGGACCTTGGAGGCCCAGGGCTTGACCTGGACAATAGGGCCCACCCCTGGGAGGCACTCTCCCGCTGCTCTCTCCTCCCTGGCAGTGCCTGGGCTGTGGTTCCTTCACCCTCAATCTCCCTTGGGCTGCCGGCTGTGAAGGCCTGTCGCCTGGGTTCTGCCTCCTCCATCGGCCACAGCCACACAAATGGCCCCTGAAGGAGATCACCCAGGTGTCCCTGCAGCTGGCTGTCCTGAGGACTGTCACGGGGCTCTCTACGTGGAGCCTCTGACCTGTATATTCTGGTTTGGGAGAAAGCAGGACATTATAAACCAAAGAGATCCTACATCAGCTTTTCTTAAAGTGTGGCCATAGACTCCATGACCCCTGGGTCAGGTCCCTGGCTCTATCCTGGACCCACTAATGAATCTCTGTGGAATGGGTCCAGGAGTGTGGATTTTCAACAAGTTCTATGGACGAATGTTTGCTTGCTGCTGTCTGGGAGTCAAGGTGAAAGTGCTGAGGAAGTCTTCATTCTTCAGCCACATGTGCATAGGGCCTGAGGCACTGGCCCACTGGGATCAGGACAGGGAAGCCATGGTTTGGGGCACCTGGGGTTGGTACTCTGGAGGCTGGGGGATGATGCACAGGCAGAGAAGACCCAGGCCCCACTCTGGGAAGCTCCCGGTCCCAGCTTGTTCCAGGCTGTGAGAGCAGAGGGCAGAGAGCAAGGTGGCCCCTGAGGCCATGTTGGCAGGCCAGCAGGGCTCCTATTGCTGAGGGCGCAGGGCCAGCCAGGCAAGCTAAGTGCTTTGGAATGGCTGCAGGTGTGGGAGGGTTGGGCCCATTCCCACTGCTGTCCCTGGGCTTCAGACACTGGCTTTTGGGGTATAAAGGAGGAGAGAAAGGACAGTATGCCTCTTGCCCTCCTCCCAGCCCAGAATCTCTGTAAATGGCTGCCTGCAGCCACTCCCCAAAGGACAGCTGGCCTCTGTGTTTGTGAGATCTGTGGGTCCGGCACCCAGGCTGTGTGTGCGATGGCAGGGACCAGTGCAGACCCTACCTGCGGCTCTCTGCCCCCCTCCACCCTTCTCCAAACACCCGCCGCCTTCTCTTCCCCGAGGAAGAAAAGGCAAAGAGTGAGATGATTTCTCAGACTTCAGACACAAGTTTTGGCTTTTGCCTCAACTGCCAGATGTGAAGCAACAAGCAACTCTGAAAATATAATTTGCTAGAAAGAAAGTAATTTGGGGCTTCTGAGCAATTCAATGACTTAATGAGCCCAGCTGGATGATGTGGGCCTTTTGTATAAGAGTCGAGGATTTAATGTTCCTGTCCAGATCATTCCAAGACTCTGAGCTATTTTTCCTGCTGCTTGAAAGTAATTGATACTCCCTGTTATAGACACAAAGGGCCAAATGAACAGTTAAGGACAGCAGCTACTCCCATGTTGTGACCGTGGCGTCATAAATCAGAAGAGACTTCCCTGTGCTGAGGTAAGGTTATGTCAACCATAGATCATTTTCAGACATAAAACTCAGGAAATCAGAAGGCTCAAAATCAGAATGAATTCCTACCATTGCATATTGCAATTAACTTTACATGTGCGGTGTGGTGTGTCCTCCTCCTGTGTCATCTGCCCCCTCCTGACAGCAGGCCTCCCAAGGGGGCCTCTGAGTGGCAGGCTCTTCAGAGCACTTGCTGTAGTGCTGTTGATGATGTGCAATCCCCAACCTGGTAGAATGCGATCATTGCAGAGCAAGGTCCCTCTAGGAACTTGGAAGTAAGCATACGTCTATATCCTGCACACTGAACTCTAATACCAACACATGTATTAGTTGCCTATTGCTGCTGTAACAAGTTTCCACAATAATTCAGCACAAGTTTCTTACTCACAGTTCTTTAAGTCAGACATCTAACAGAGTCTCACAGGATGCATTCCTTCTGGAGGCTCAAGGGGGAATGCACTCCCCTGTCTTTTGCAGCTCCTAGAAGCTGCCCACATTCCTGGCTGGACACTCCTTCCTGCATCTTTGAGTCCTCACACTGCATCACCTCGACCCTCTCTGCTGCCTTCCTTTTTTACTTACAAGGACTCTGTGGTCACACTGGGCCTGCCCGGATAATCCAAGATAATCTCTCCATTTTAGAGTCAGCTGGTTAACAACCTTTATTATGCCTGCAGCTTTCATTCCTTGAGACCACGTGAGTCCACAAAGTCATGGTTTTGGGGATTAGGGCATAGACATCTTTGGGAAGCCATTACTCTGCCTACCATGACACATAACAGATCAAAGCCAAAAAACTTTTAAATCCTAACAAAGCCAAACAATTCACAGGCCGGTAAGAGGTGAGGATAAATACATGGACTATGTGAACATGTGGGAAAAAAAATGTTGCCAATCAAAAGTGGGGGAGGAGGTGCCAGGCAGCCCTGGAGGCATCATCAGATCATTCTTCTATATGTCACACCACTTCATATTATTACAGACATCATTTTATATATTACTATTGTTCTTTTTCATGCATTCATAATTTCCCAAGTATTGATTTATGTGTTTTACAAATATTGTAACTATCAGATAGGTATATCCTCACTTTGTAGATGGGGGAACGGGGACTCAAAGAATGAAGGCACCTATTTGGGTGAACTGGCTGATAAGTGGTCAGTGCGCCTGTTTCTCAGAGCCACTCTGCAACCTCCCCGAGGGGTAAGAGAGCCAGGAGGCAGGCATCTAGAGGACGTGCGGTGGGGCGGCTGGCCCAGGAACTCTGCTGCACCTGCCCAGGGTCGGGATATTCCCGCCAGGGAGACAGGGCATTAGACTGTTACTGGATCCCATAACTACCCTGCTCTTATGTGTACCCAAGTACCTTCCAGAAATGTGGCTCCCTGCATACACTGTCCATAGGGCTTAATATATCTACCTAAGAGTAGTTTCCCGAGCAAGGGTTAGTAATGGGCACTCTGGTTTACACATTAGGCCTGTGGATTTGGCTCACAATCCTGCTCACACAGGACCAGGCCTGCCTCTAGTGAGCTGGGTTGCAGGCCTGGCCCAGTGGGCCTGGGGGGAGTTCTCCGTGGTTCGCTTCCCTGGGCGGCCTCCCTCCAGCCCAAACTTCCTTCCTCTGTGAGCAGTTTGGAGAGCAGCTCCCGGTGTCTTCCCAAATCTTCAGGAGGGAAATGGAGAGATCCGAGGGATTTTGTACATAGGAGACCCCCCGGACATGCAGCAACCACAGCCCCGCCGCTCTGCTCAGGGTGAGAGGCCCCCTCCTCAGCATGCTGGTGGTAGGAACCTCCTGGAGTCTCCGCCCCAGCTGCCCTTTGCCTTTCTCCCACCTTTGAACCTGTAAAGTGGCCTTGCACACAGCAGGCTCTCTGCCAGTCTGTGGCCTGCAGAGAGAATGCCCGGGCCTCCGCAGCAGAGAGTCTTGTTACAGCTGCTCCCCTCCAGCTGCGGGCTAAGTTTTATTCACGAGTCTGCAGGGGCCCTCGGCCAAGTGCTTTCTGGAGCTGCCTCAGCCCAGAGACTAAGCCTTTCCATCGTTAAACCCTTGCTCCAACCTGCTGGGGCTCCCCAGGACATGAGGCAGCCTATGGACTGCACAGGGTGAGGGGAGGGGGCATTTGGGGGCTCATTAGGCAGTAGCTTGGTTTCAGGCTGTATTTTGAAAACTCTCATCACTAATGAGCTACACAATGTGCTGGGGACAAGCAGGGTGCCACGAGTCTCTGGGTACAATAAGCCCTGATTAGATGGAATATTCACAGAATGAGAGTAATTCTCTGAACTTTCTAGTTAATCATAGACTCCCATGATTTTTTAGAATAGGGTCTTTTAAGACCTTTTATGAAGGAGTCTGGAAGTCAAGGGATCTGAGGAGAATAGAAACCTAGGGGAGATATGAGAGCAGCTTTGAAATATCTAGGTCTGTCATTCTCAGGAGTCACCAACTTTGTGACCTGAGGCAAAGGACTGGGAACCACATTCAGAAATCACAGGCCACTGGGGGTTGGTCTTGTGGAAGGAAGAAGGTTCTGACATGAAAGAGTTACAGAAAGTTGGAGGAGGCTCCCTGGAGGGGAATAGAGGAAGAGAGAGAAAGTGTGTGTGTGTGTGTGTGTGAGGTATATGTGTGTGGCATGTGTGTGGTATGTGTGCGGTGTGGAATCAGGTGTGGTGTGGTAAGGTGTGAACCCAGTCTCCGCAGGGCTTGGGGGTTTGCTATAGGGGAGGCACTTCATGGTAATGGGTTCTGCACTGAGTGAGTTTGAACAGCAGGTATATCTTGGACAGACAGGGGGTTGGTGATTAACTGTGGAGGACCCAGAAGCGTATGCTGATATCCTGGCAGGGCTATGACATGGTCCATACTGTTTGAAGGCCAGAGACACCCAGGTTCCTTGGTGGGCAGACTGTACATTGGGGGGACTGCTGACCATGCTCCTCTGAGTGGGTCAGAGCCCAGGCTCTGAGGCTCTGAGCCAGCAAAGACCTGTGGGAAACCTGGAGTGGACCCCTGGGCTGAGTCCCATGGCCTTTGTGCCCTACCCTGGAAGCAGCTGTGACATCTTAAAATTATAAAGCATTACCCCCAAATTGGCTTCAAGCCCTGGCTTGGCTGCTAACTCACTGTGTGATCTTGAGCAAGTGACAGCCTTTCAATAACCTCTGTTTCTTCCTCTATAAGATGGGATACCGAATTTGTAGGGTTCTTACAAGGACTGAAGTAACACACACAAGACACCGAGAACAGTGTCAACAGATGGTAAGCTGCATGCACAGCATGGCTGTTCTAGGTGTTTATGGCTGGAATCCATACTGGTTGGTGACTGTCTGAATGTCACTCCAAAAATGTGAGCTATCATTCTAAATGCAAGCATAAATGCGGACTTACACTACAACGCTTGATTAGAAATCCATAACCAGCTCGCGCTGCCCCTCCACCACCTGGGGAGATTATCTTCTCTGCGGCCCTGGGTCTCAGCACCACAGCATCAGCCCAGCTACAGCCCATCGTCTGGGTACGTCTTGGCAAACCGGCCTGTGGCTGATTTGTGTGGTCCGAGACTAAGAATACGGTTATTTTTTTAAAAGGTTGAAAACCACATCAAAATAAGACTATTTTATGACACAAGAAAATCACATGAAATTTAAATTTTGGTGTCCGTCAGTAGAGTTTTACTGGAACCCCCACACCCATCATTTCCGCTTTGTCGATGGCTGCCCCCACACTGTCATGGCAGAGCTGAGTAGTTGTGACAGAGACCTTATGACCTACAACGTCTGCGGACTTTACCATCTGGGCCTTGACAGAAAAGGTTTGTCATCCCCCATTTAGGCGGAACCTCAGCTAGCTCTGCCTTGGTGCCAGAGGTTAGTGGGTGCTCAGGACAGTGGTGGCCTTCTAGGCTTCAGGCACTGGGGAGCACGGGAAAGAGCAGGCCATCAGGCAGTGTGGTTGATGGGAGGGGGGATTCTGACAGAAACGCCAAGATTGCTTTCTCAGGAGACTGCTCACATTTTTACTATTTAAGCAGCGTTCCAATGAGAAGGCACTTAGAAGGGAAAGGACTTCGCCACTGTCCTAATTTGACACAATCCCCTCTCTCTGCAGTGCCTTCCAACCCTTATTCGAAGCTCTCGAAGGCCTACCTCAAATGGGCCCAGCCTCTGACCCCTTGTAAAGTTCTGGCACCTGAGGCCCCCTCCCCGGTAGATTCAGTTTATTGCTCTGTAAAACTCTAGGCTTAACTGTGAAATTTCTGGTTTTGGTAAAGAACAAATGAATAGGGCGCCTGGGTGGCTCAGTTGGTTAAGCGACTGCCTTCGGCTCAGGTCATGATCCTGGAGTCCCGGGATCGAATCCCCCATCGGACTCCCTGCTCAGCAGGGAGTCTGCTTCTCCCTCTGACCCTCCTCCCTCTCATGTCTCTGCCTCTCATTCTCTCTCTCGCAAATAAATAAAATCTTTAAAAATATATATTAAAAAAAAAAAGAACAAATGAATATTGGCAATTTTGTATAGTTCAACCCAATAGACTATATACATTGAAGCCAATTTGGGAGTAATGCTTTATAATTTTAAGATGTCACAGCTGCTTCCAGGATAGGGCACAAAGACCATGGGACTCAGCCCAGGGGTTCACTCCAGGTTTCCCACAGGGCTGAGGGGACATAGTCCCTCACTAACATCATCGCTCACTCTTTGGGCTCAGTACTCCATCAGTTCTGCCAAATGTCCTGATGAATCCCTTGCAAATCCCAAACTCAGGACCCAGGTGGATTCAGAATGTGAAATATGCTCCCCTTCATTCCCAAATGTGTTTTATCTGATGCTCACCATCCAAGCTCAGGAGCCTAGTAGATGTGGGTAAGAGGGATGTTTGGTAAATTTAACCTGCCAAACATCCCCACTGTCACTGTTTCCCTCAATGGCTCCAATCTCAGAGACAAGCCCACACCAAGGTGCCAGAGGATGTGAGCCCACCTTCCCCCCCTTACCTCTCCCTGGACAAAGGCTTGGGCTCAGGACGAATGGCAGCCATGGAGAGAGGTGCTTGCCTGGAGGGGGATGAGGAGAAGTTCAGATCCAAGGAGCCCGCCTTTCTGTGCAGTGGTTCCATGCCCACGGCACCTTGCATCTCGCTCTCTATGGGGCAGGACCCTGCCCTGCCATGGATGGACAGCGAGGACACTTCGGGCCCCACTGCACCCTGGAGTGAGGTGTCCACTGCCACCTGGGGGTCGTGGGTTGGAGAGATGGACGGTGGGGAGCGAGATTTCTTCTTGGTGGATGCCCCAGCGAGAAGCTTCAGCAGCCCACTCTTCTTCTCTTTCTGGAAAGACACACAGAATTGAAATCCAGTGGGTTAATACTCCTAAATGCCCTTGTTGTTAGTGAGCAGGGAGAGAAATATAATCTTATTTAGAAACTTTAAACAAAATCTTGTAAACCTGGTTAAAGAAAGAAAACAGAGCTAAGACTGAAAGTTTCTCCAACTCTTATTTTCCTTTCTTTCCCCAAACCTGGCACAAGTACCCAGAACAGATCCAGGAGGCCCGGGGGCAGGCCCGAAGGCACCATTCCCGGGAGAGGATGCTGTGGGGGGCCCTTCCCAACAACGTACCCCCCGCCATGGCAGGGCCATCCGGATGGGGACTTCACTTGCTGTGCCACAGGAACCAGCAGTCAACACAACTGGCTTCTTTTTACCCGAGCAGGCAGTGAAATGATTCTACATCAGGCTTCCTGAGATTAGCTCCCTCAACCCCTGGGTTTATATAGCCGAAGCCCATGTATCCTGCACATCTTTGTTTGGAAACCCTGGGCAGCACTGTATGCAAACTTTCCTCTGCAGAATTATTTGTACCACACAGTGTGTATGTGTGCATGTCACATTTATTCCCTGAGACAGTTCTTTGCAGGAGGGAAGGACTGCTTGTCCCAGAGCCAAGGGCAGCTCCCCAGTGAAGGCAACTTCCCTCAATGAGAAACATCCTGATAAGACCTCTTTGCCCAGCAGGTGGCTTCCTTATCTTAAGAGAAAGGGTTGTTACAGAATGTGACAACATGAGGTCACGGCTCCTCACGCACAAAACCAGTGACATAATCAGAAGAATCTGCCCTTACAATCATGGGGCCATGAATACACCGTCCCACTACAATGTGCAGACCCCTCCCCTGCTCCATAACTCACTCTCAGTTCTCGTGGAGGACTACCCACCACGCCCCGCAAAGCCACCTGCCGGTGGGACGATGAGCACAGAGTCTTCACTGGAGGCCCCGCTCAGTACTACCTTGACCCTTCTTTCCTTAGTCTCATATCCTGGAGGCTCAGAGCAAGCTCTCAATGAGGAACTGAGAGGCAGGCTGGGGTGGCCACACAGACCCAGAGAAGGATCCGGGCAGTGTCCTCGGGTGGCCGGGACCAGCTACTATGTCTGCCCTGAATTCTGCTATCGCTGTCAGTGAGTGGGCACATCAGCCTCCCTCAGCCTGCTGATCACAAAGCACATAAGGAAGTGTGTGAAACATTGCCAGTGAGCGATGTATGTGTGAAAGAGAAAGTGTGTACATGCAGAAGTGCTTTTAGAACAACACCCTTGCTCTGGGATTTGACCATTTTTATGGCCTTACTCAAGTTTTCTTTTTTCTTAAAGATTTTATTTATTTATTCGAGAGAGAGAGCACCCATGAGCGGGGTGGGGAGGCAGAGGGACAAGCAGATTCCCCGCTGAGCAGGGAGCTTGACTCGGGGCTCGATCCCAGGACCCCGAGATCATGACCTAAGCCGAAGGCAGACACTCAACCGACTGAGGCAACCAGGCACCCTGAGAGTTTAGTTTTCTAATGTTCAGTGGAAATCAGGTGGCAGGGGGATATGGGCGTACGGTGTAAGACAGTGGCAGCACACGGAAGTCTGAAGCTATAGTCACTGAGTCAGCAATGGCCATTTGGTCACAGGGCTGAGCAGACCTTGAGGTGGGCTGAGGGAAGCTTTCCTCTTCCCACCTTCCTTGTCTGCATGGTTAGAGGCTCCTGGGGGAGGGTGGGTTAAGTGGTGCCGAAATATTCTTAAAATGCACATCTCTAAAATGCATATCCTTAAGCTAAGCCAGTAACACTTTAGTATGAACAAGTCCGTATGTTTTCTCTACCCTTTGCAAGGATATTGATAGAAAGAATGGAAGTAGATGTCCTGGATACTGTCCCTGGTGAGGAATTGCTGGCACGAGCAAGCCCCAGGCTGGTGGGGAGCAGGTGGGTGTGGGGTAACGCAGCGAAGGATAGCCCCCTGACTTTATGTTGCCCAGCTCTGTCCTGCTTCCGCAGCTACAAAGCGCGGTGATACACTTGGAGAGCTTTGTGAGTTTGGCCACGAGGGGGCGCCACACAGCTGGCATCAGAGGCTTCCTTGTCTCCCAGGTAGCTGGGGCTCCTGAGGCCACCACCAATGAGAGGTGCTGACAGCTGGCCGCGTGTGTCTGCTCCTCATGATGACAGTCTCCTTATCCGAGGCCATGAAGGGGAGGGCACTGGAGGACACAGTGTTGGCGTGAGGGGCGGTGTATAGCTCATGGCCCTCTGGGTGCTCCGGGAGGGTGAGCCTGCCCACCGGACCTAGGGAGCCATGTGGACACCCAAACGGAACATCCAAATATCACAGAAGCTATATGCTATCCAACGCTCACATTCCAGTTACTAATCCAGTGGGATAGTGAAGCTGAAGACGCCAAGTGATTTAACAGGATATGGCCAGAAGCACAGACAGTGACCTAAGTTATGCCCGCTGTGCAGTGGATGTGCAGCCCTGCCGGAGCCCCGGGGGGAGGAGCCACCGCCTGGCGCCGCCTGCAGTCCCCGAGGGGCTGTGGGCCCAGCCGCCTTTGCTGCCGCTGCCTTAGGCTGGGCCTCGCTGGGACAGACCGCAGGGGAGGGTGCAGGCTGGCCCTGGCGTGAGGCCAGCGGGCTTCCGGGACCAGGGGTGAGGCGAACATGTGTGAAGCTGTTTGGGCACCAGGGGAGGGACAAGCCCGCTTGGCCGTGATGCCGGATCGTCAAGGGCACCACCGGCAGAGGGGTCTGTCAGGAGGCACATGCCCAGTGGGACAGCACCTGCCATGAGAGATGGCCGCCAGCGTCCCAGTCAAAGGGGTTCCGTGTGGGAGAGCGTTTTCACACTGACTGTCCCTATCACCCTGGGACAAGCGATGAGCTCACCTCCATTCAGAGCCGGTGGCCCTGGCCTCTCCCTCATATGTGACAAAGTTGGAAGGAGATAGAACGAGAAGTGGGGAGCTGCCTCTTAGACGTTTCAGGGGTGAAACCACAGCCCTACCTGAGACACCCCAGCAAGTTAAAAAAGAAAGGAAGGGACCAGGGCCCAGCTGTCAGCCAGCATGACACGCTTGTGACTCCTATGGTGGTGTCCTTCTGCCTCGAGAGCAGAGCAGAGGTTCGATCAACAAACGCTTTCCTGCAAGGCGCCGCCTCGGACAGAAAGCCCTGGAGCCACGGGCCACGCCATGGTGGGGCGTGCTGTGAGGGAGAGAAGACAGAGCCACTGGGCCACTTAGCATGTTTGCAGGAAGTGTGGCCTTAGCTGTGGTTTGGAAAGAGGTGCACGGATGTGATGGATAATTTTGCTGTCCCAGTTCCCCACGATTAAATATAATAGATTGTTTTCTTAATTTGACTTTGGCAAACACTCATATCACGACTGGAAAACCCTCTCCTTTGCCGTCCATGACAGAATTCTGCTAATGCCTTATGTACCCAGTTACTACAGATTGCTGTGGAACTTGGTGACCTAGCGATTACCATGCACCCAGAGTTCAGGGAGTGAGGATGTAGGTGTTCCAAGTCTTTCCCTTGCCGGTTGCCCTATTCTGGGTGATGCAGGTAAGAATCCACTGATGGGCACTTTGCTGGTGGTGGGAACAGACTTGCAGATCAATTTTAGGAGTGACACCACGGGACAATAAGAAGTTTTAGAGGACACAATTTCAGGTTAATCTGGACTAAAGGTTATTAAAAGAAAGATGGATTTGTCTGGGTTTCTCCTGGGAACAGGACTAAATTAGGGACTTTCCTGAGCCCAGTCAAATGCAGAGAATGGTGACGCTGTTATGATTTCGGGGTCGTTGTAGGTATGTTTTAGTGTTTTAGGAGACTCACTGCTGTCCTACACCGTTTCCTGCCAGCATTCCGCTACCTCCGTCTGTGGCCTCCATTCCATCCCAAGGCCACGGTGCAGCCATTTCAGCCTTGTAGGGGGACAACAAACACTCTGAAGTGTGGGAACAAAATGCCTCCCTCTTATAAGTCCCACGTGTGGAAGGCACATCTGCAGAGAAACGTGCCCTCATCTTCCGTCTTCTCCCAAAATGAGTGATGGGCTTCTCCTTCTCTGTGAGGCCCTTCACTGCGCCCATGCAGGCAACCTTCACATGAGGCCTCCCTCCCCTTCCTCTGCCCCTGGAATAGGATAGGAGCACAGGGGCAGCCCAGGCCAGTGGCATGAAGGTGCAGCTCCGAGTCCTGGCTCTGCCAACACCGAGTTGTTAAGATGACAGATGGAAGAGTGCTTTTTAAACTATGAATGCGTGTCACAAATATTTGTTTGTGTGGCTGTTTTTATGATGTGTTTATATGATGTGCTATTTTTAGGTTTTTGCAAAACACCCACCACTTAGTTAGCTCCCAGTATGTTTTTGTTAAATGAATAAAATCAACTTCATTTCCACCTGAGGCAGGTGTCTCACTGTTAACCCTCATGTTGCCTTGAGAGAGCCCACAGGCCAACACGGGGTCTCTCAGCTCTCCAACTCTGGGTACAAAGAACCAACTAGGGAGTTGGATAAAGTGTAAATGTTGGCCTCACCCTCAAAGATTCTAACTCAGCAGGTCTGAGATGGGGGCAAAAAGAGTGCTTCTGATCCGGAACCCAGGAAGGGATCAATTATAAGCCAATGGTCACGTATCAACCTGCTAATGATTTCAGAAGACTACAGATAGTGCTGTAGAAACCCAGAGAAGGGACCAGCTTCATGGGAAGGTGGGGAAATAAGGAAACTGGTTCGTTGAGCACCTACTAAATGCCCAGCCCAAAGAATATGCATGGGTTTAAAGCTGTGCTTTCGAGTGTTGGCCTGCATGGGCGTGCTGAGTCTAAGCTGAGGGTCTGAGCTGCCTACCAGCTCCCTGGTGGGGCCGTCCCCCTTAGTCGCACTCTGAAGGGCAAGGGCGGATGTATGAATGGAGGCTCAGCAAGCAAGACAGGCCACGGCAGCCAGAGGGACAGGCACGAGCCAGGGACTGCTGGCATCTGATGAGGTAGCTCCAGAAGCTCTGGCTCTCGAGATACACAGGTAGTTCTGAAAGCCTTCCTCAGCACGTAAACAGAGTATCATCATGTTAGAGAAGTAAGAGCTTATGAGTTTCATTAAAAAAAATTTGTGTGTACACACACACACACGCACACACTAACACATATGGACACACATACCCTAAAATAAAGTCATACCCTACTTTAAAAGAACCATCTGGAAACTTAACATTAAAAAAAGAGATATTTGGGGGCGCCTGGGTGGCTCAGTTGGTTAAGCGACTGCCTTCGGCTCAGGTCATGATCCTGGAGTCCCTGGATCGAGTCCTGCATCGGGCTCCCTGCTCGGCAGGGAGTCTGCTTCTCCCTCTGCCCTCCCCCCTCTCATGTGCTCTCTCTCTCATTCTGTCTCAAATAAATAAATAAAATCTTTAAAAAAAAGAGAGATATTTGAAGGTGTTCATTTATTATAGGAAAACTGTAAAACATTTTACAAATAATACAATCATAGTTTTTCTGTTATGATTAAAATAAGGGCCTCCCTAGGGGCCTTAATTGTTTTACAGAACATTAATGTAAAAACTTGGCAAAAGGGAAAAGAAATTTAAAGCTTAAATTAAGAACTGCTGCCAGTTAAGAGTCAACCAAAAATTACGGGAAATTCTCTGTGAAATTATAAAAAGCCAAAGAGAATAGAACTTGATTTATAAAATGGGACATTAAAATTTTCAGGGGTATAATTCATTTCATTCAAATGAGGTAAACCTGTAAATGTGACCTATAAGTACCATGTTTTTTTTATCAGGTTGTCTCCTTGGTTAACCTATGTTAAGGTGGCCACAGCATAGTTCCTCTCAAACAGATTCTTAGTTCTTCTTTGTGCAGGGAAACATTTAAAATCACTGGTCAGGCACACACTGAACACTGGGCCACCTATGGTGGGTAGTATGGTGCGTAGTATGTCGACTCAGACTTGACTGCAAGGCTTAGCCCTGATAGTCTGGGAAAACCTCAGCCTGAAGAGGAATCCCCAACTGATTGTGCCCATGAATGGGTAATGCTCTGTTCAAAGTCAGAAGGGTGGCTGAGAACTCTACCTTTGAGAACAAAGGATCAAACACAATCACACATTTTCACTCTGTGTTTGCATGAGCTGAGATACAGGAGACAATGATCACAGGTCATGGGTCCTGTTCAGATCATGGGTGGACACTCAGTGACCTGGGAGCATCTGCAGACTGTCTGAGGAAAGCATAGAAATATTCCTTCCAGACTGTTAATATTAGTTACAGGGGTGTGATGCACTTTTGTATTTGTTTGAGTCATTATGTCAAATGTGTATTTCTTTTAGTTTAACAGGGAAAACATAATAAAGGAAAAAGTTGCCACCTGTTGCTTCGACCATAATGGTACTAGATGTGATGAACCAGCAAGAACTTTTGCTATTAGCTTACGGAGGAGGTGGTCTTATAAGAGGGGGCACTTGGGGTGGCCTTGAGGGCTGGGCTGATTGGATATAATGAAGGGGGTGGGCTTGTGGGTGATCTGGTCCTGGTGAGGCATGAGAAAGTATGGAAGGAACGGAGGAGATGCCTGGGAGATGAGAAAGGCAGGGGACAGCATATCTTGGTGCCCTGAGAGTAGGCTGAGGGGCCGGAAGTCTGCTCAGCAGACACTGGGGGCTGCCCGGAGCCATGCTGGAGGCAGATGAGGTATGAGGGGAGGAGAGCAGGTGAGTGAGTGACTCTGGGTGGCAAGGTCATCAGCACGCGGCCACAGGTGGGGAGACGGAGTGGGGACCATGTGATGGTGATAGTCACAGGGCATTTGGAGGGAAGGTGATACCAGCTCCTGCCAGTGGGCGACAGGAGGTGGGGGCATGCACCCTGCAGCTGCGCACTCGCTCCGGGCCCACATGGCCATGGCAGACTCTGGCTGACACAACAGACAGAATGATACAGAAAGCAAAATCAGCTGTGAATTGTGCAAGACTGTTGAATCACAGACCTGTACCTCTGAAACTAATACATTATATGTTTAAAAAAAAAAAGAAGAAGAAGATAGCAGGAGGGGAAGAATGAAGGAGGGGAATCAGAGGGGGAGACGAACCATGAGAGACGATGGACTCTGAGAAACAAACTGAGGGTTCTAGAGGGGAGGGAGGTGGGGGGATGGTTTAGCCTGGTGATGGGTATTAAAGAGGGCACGTATTGAATGGAGCACTGGGTGTTATATGCAAACCATGAATCATGGAACACTACATCAAAAACTAATGATGTAATGTATGGTGATTAATATAACATAATAAAATAAAATAAATAAAATCAGTTTAGAAGATGGTCAAACAACTCTCAGATGCCACATCAACCTATGGGCAGTTAGGAACATCACGGGGCAGGCATCAGAGGCCTCCAGGAAGGCCAGAGCTTGGAGAAGTAGGGGCATCAATCCTCACACCTGTTAGAATGACTCGCAGCTGTACATTTGGGAAGTAGCTGGTGAGAGGCCTGATCCACATGGATTTGGCTGGGGGCTTCGAGGAGCCTTTAGATAATCAAAATAAAAAACGAAGGGACATGGTGCATCCTTATCTTCATATACTGAGTCTGGCTCCCAGACAGCAAGGGACACTTGGAAGCCTTTTGATTAAAATTTCATGTTTGGAAAGTTTCCTATTGGAGATGGGGAAAGGGTAATTAAAAGCTATGCCTTGTTAAAATTTTGATGGGGAAAGACACATCTCTGCCTGAAAATACAGTTACTGTAAGAGCAGAGAAGGGGTTATAACAATATAAATTTGTACTGCATCTTCAGAAAGGGTAGAGGAATACAAGATCTATACTAAATAAAGAGGAAGAAGTTCACAAGCTAATCAAAAGAGACAGGAAAAATGTGCATTTAGCTATTGGCTATTCTAAACATGAAAACACATCTTTAAAAATACTGCCCTCACAAAAGACCAAAGTTGAAGATTGATTCATGAAAATAACGGGGAAGGGAAGCAGCAGATAACAATGTGCCAATCTGACTGTGCTTTCTCTAGCTTTTGTTTTTGATGGGAAAGATGCCTGCTGCAGTATGCTGCCCTCTTGCTCTTCCTGAGGATTGAAACCATTCAGTGAAGCCTTTGTTCAGTGCTCTGCTTGTGGCACTGTGCTGGGCACTCTGAAAAGGGAGCTGAATGGACAGAAGAAGAAGTAGGAGTGGGATCTGGGTCCTCCAAAGCACTGTGATTACAGCAGTTTGTTAGACTCAGAAACAGAGGACAACACTCAGGAGCTGGGCCTGGCAAGTGGTTTTGGGTGACCAGCCAAGTTCAATGCAGCAGGAAAGAGCTCCTGAAGTAGAGGATACTGTCTCCCTGAGGAACTTCAAAAAGATGGCACATCATGACAGCTTTGGAGATAGATGGAGGGGGTGTCACTGTCATTGATCAGCTTACTGATCTTGAACAAGTCACTTAACTGCTCTTAGGCTCATATGTAAAATGGACTATATATATATATATGTATATATATACACATATGTATACATATACATATACATATTTATATATAGCTAATTATACTTTAGACTATTTCTTGAGAGCTCACTATGAACTAGGCACTAAGTCTTGGACATCATTAGCTCTTAGGTTTTTAAAACAACCCAATAGAAAAAACATAACCTCTGAGATTGTAATCAACAGACATAGTGTAATCAACTAGAAAGTTGCACCATTTGGATTTAAATCTGGGACTTGCTTCCAAATTTTAATGCCAGCTCTACTGCTTTGTCTTGAGAACGAAGGCATGTCATCCCAACATGGCATCGATAAGTGGGAGGCCCCGTGCAATGCACCACGGAGGTTTTCCATGTGTTTAAGTCACTTCGCAGATGGGCACTGAGGTATTTACACAGAGCCATGATTACAGAACTCTAATGAGGGCTGCATGATGATAAAATGGGGTTGGCCAGTTACCCACCACCCTTGTGACCCAGCAGCTCTTGGCTCCTCTGGGCTGCTTACTCAGGACGGAATCTTGACAGTAGCCTCGGCACTGATCAGAGGACTGATGAGGATGGCAGGTAAAGCACCTAGCAGAGTGCCCAGCACAGAGTAGGCTTTCAACAAGGACTAGCTGTCACGAACCTCAGCAATGGTGGTGGTGTATGCCAGTGGTCTTCATCTGTTCACCTGGCCCTCAGCCAGCACTCATGTCCCGGGAGCACAGGCTGAGGTCAGAGGAAGGCTAGCCCGTGCAGTTATCCACCACAAAGGAAGATCGAATAGGACTCAAGTGCCAGCTACATGTCTCTGAGCCTCTGGAAGCCTCTTGTGCAATAACAGGTTGAGAAATATTCTCCCAAGTCCCTGAAACAGTGCACTCAGAAGCTCCCAACTTAAAGAAACACCCCAGTCTCTGTTGTAGGGCAGGAGCGTTGTGAGAAGAAAACCACACTAACCATGTTGTTTTTCCTTGTTTTTTTCACACTCAGCTTGCTGGCTGGAAAGCACCAGGTACCCTTTCCAGCTCCCAGAAAACACAGTAAATAAAGATGGTGAAAATATGGTGGGGACTAGAACTTGAGAGCAGACAAAGACACCAGGGACCCACCTCAGCTGGGCCTCTGGGCACCCTGAACCTGACCTGTCCAGGGCACCGGCATTCCTCATCTCCTCCCCCTTGAGAAGGGCCCTCTCTTGGGCTCCTCGACTCTGTATTATGGTTTCTTTCCCTGCCCTTCTGCACAGTGGTTGGATCCTTCCTGCCAGCGCTGCGCCTTCCCCCCAGCCCCAGGTACAAATGCTCCTGGACTTGGTCTCTTGCTTCACTCATTAATGTACTCTTGCCAGAAGCTTTGACACAGGATTGGCTCTTCAATTCTCTCTTCTACGGTGAAAGCATCTCTAGCCCCAAGGTCTCAAATGAGCTCTAGGTCTTTTATCTGCAACTTCACCTAGACATTTTTTAAAGATAGAAATCACACAAATAAAACCATCAAAAGACGCCCGAAGCTCTGAGCTGGAGTCCTGGGGAGGCTCGCTCTGCCCAGTCCTGATTAGAGACATCCAGAGGTGATCACGTCCCCCATGCCCGTGCCCAGGTGAGTGGCCAGGGGCTGGGGGCTTGTGCTCTCAGCGCCATCTGCAGGCCAACGCCCTGGCACCTGGCTGCCTGTCCTTGTCCTCCTCCTCAACAGAGCGCAGCAGCCTGAGCGCACCTCGGCTGCTTGGGACGGTGGGGTCCACACCGGGATGGAGGCCATTTCTCCAAACTTGTAAATCATGGCAGCCCATGCTCATTTTCCCCAACCTATTTGTTTATCACTCTCATTCATGTGGCAGGTCTTGCCCCTTTCCAGAGGCTTGACTCTCACTCTCTTATTTCCTTCTCAGGCAATGATGCCAGCACCCCCACACATCTGTTTCATAGAGGAAAGAAAGCTGAGCATTGACCACATGCCTGGTGTTGCGTATACCATTTCTATTTTAATGTACCTTGTCTTAGTTGGCTCGAGCTGCCCTAACAAAATACCAGAGACTGGGTGGCTTAAAGAGCAGAAATGTATTTTCTCCTAGCCTAGAAGCTGGAAACCCATAATTGGGGTGCCAACATTGTCAGGTTCTTGGTGAGGGCTCTTTTCCCGGCTGTAGATGGCTGGCTTCTTGCTGAGTCCTCACAGGACCTTTCCTCACTGCAAGGGCATGCAAAGGGAGCCCTCTCTCTTCCTATTCTTCTAAGGCCACTAATCCCATCATGGGGCTCCACCCTCATGACCTCATCTAATAATTACCTCTCCAAGTCCTCATCTCCAAATGTCATCACATTGGGGCTTCATCATATGAATTTGGGTGGCAGGGGACCCAAGTATTCAGTTCATAACATTCTGCCCTTACCTCCCAAGTTCATGTCCTTCTCCTATGCAGAATGCATTCATTCCATCCAAACCCACAAAGTCTTAATTAATTCAGGCTTCAACTCCAAAGTCTAACGTCCAAAGTCTTATCTCAATATTCAAATCAGACACGAGTGAGGGTGCAAGTATGGTTCAGACACACCATGTGGCCCCAGGCACGATGGTGGCACAGGCATAAATGAGACAGTCCCATTCCAAATGGCAGAAATAGGATGGAGAAGGTCCCGGGCAAGTCCAAAACTTAGCAAGACAAATCCCACCGGAGCCTGAAGTTTGAGAATAATCCTATATGGTTCAGTGCCTCCCTTGGAGACCTACCTCCAAGGCTTCCATCAGAGGCCACCTGCCTGTTGGAACTGAGGTGGTGGCCCTCATGATCTCTGGATCGCCTTAGCGTCCTTCCTCCTCTTGCTTGAAGAATAGTGCACATTTGCGGCCAGATAGCTGGATGGTCTGGTCCTGTAGGATCCAAGACATCCTACAACCACCCTTCATTCCATCCTGCTTGCTCCATTCCTGTTAGTTCAAAGTGGCAGTGTCCCCGCACTCCTGGCCCCTGTGGAGACTGCTGGTCACCTCCATGAACCACACCTGGCATCTCTTCATCAAACGGTTGTTCAGCCTCACGCTTACATTCTCCTTAGAATATACTTTCTCATTTTTTTTTTTGCAATATGGATAGGCTAAGAATTTCCTAAACACCCAAGTTCTGGTTCCTTTTTGGTTAACAATTCCTTTTTCAGTTTATTCTTTCCTCTTGCATTTTACTCTAAGCAGTCAGGAGGAACTAAGCCAGTCCTACGACCCTTTGCTTAGAAATTTCCTCAGCTCACCAACAATGTCATTGCTCAAAGGTCCCCAGAACAGGAGAACACAGTTCAGCTAAATTCTTTGCCACCTTATAAGGAGGAGTGCCCTCCTTCCAGTGTCCAATAATGCGTTCCTCATTTCCCTCTGAGACCTAAGATGCACTATTCTTTAACATTCATATTTCCACCAGTGTGCTCTTCATGATTATTTACATATTCTCTAAGAAAAGAGAAGCTTCTCTCCAGCTCTCCTCTTTTCTTTCTGAGCCCTCACCAGAACTACCTTTAATGTCCATATATCAAGCATGCACTTCAAACTCTCCCAGGCTCTACCCACTGCCTGGTTCTACAGCTGCACCCACATTTTTAGCTATTTGTAAGAGTACCACCCCACGTCCTGGTAACAAAATCTGCGTTAGTTTGCTCAGGTGTCCACAGCAAAATATCACACACTGGGTGACTTAACTAACGAAACTTATTTTCTCACAGCCTGAAAACTGGAGGTCTGAGATCAGACTGCTAGCTCGTGAGGACTCTCTTCCTGGCTTGCAGACACCACCTCTCCTTAGGTGTGCATATGGAGAGGGAGGTCTCTCTCTTCCTCTTCTTCAAGGCCACTGATCCCAACATGATGGTTCTACCCTCATGACATCATCTAACCCTAATTACCCACAAAGGTCCCACCTCACACTGGGGGTTAGTGCTTCAACTTATGAATTTTGGGGGGACATGAACATTCAGTCCAATACATAACAGTTGGGTATGGATCACAGTCACCTCATTTGCAGATGAGGAAATTCAAGTCGAGAGAGATGAATTGGGCTTGGATCCAGGTCTCAATGGTGAATCCCAGGCCTTCTCTACCTGTCACACCACCTGCCATTCCCCCTGCAGTTAATGAATGAGTGAATGGAGGGAGGGTTTATTGTTTCTTCATTACTGGTGTCATCAAAGCCTCTGGCCTGGGCCCTCCCACTCCTGATCTGCCCTAAACACCAGGGCCTGGCTAAAGTTCTGGAACATTACTCAGTGTCTGCTGAGTCTAACCAGTCTTCACTTACTGCCCCTGAACACAGCCACATCTCCAGGGCTGAGCTGGTCCGAATGCCCCCATCAGCCCTGCAGCTCCTTGAACCAGCTTTTATGCAGTGAAACTTTCTGAGTGATAGATGTTGGGTGCCATCCCCAGATCTAACATAGCCAATCCATGTAGGGCAGCTGAGTCACGTCGTTCTCTTTCCTCTCAGCCCCACTGCCACCAAAGCCTTCCCCAGGGCAGAGCTCGCTGCACGCACCCCTGGGTCCTAGGCCCAGCCCAGTGCAGCACTCCACCAAGGCACTGCACAAGTGCGATCAGGGCCCGGTTGGTCTGTGGCAGCCGCACATCCAACTTCTTCAGGGTGGTCCCACGACACCATCACTCCACACAGCAGGCGAGGCCAGGGTCAGGGCACCCTGAGCACATGCGGCCCACTGTCAATGGGTGCTGAATGAAGGAGGGATGTGCCTGGCTTGGATTACATGCGGCAGGCTTGTTGGGTGTGCCCTGGGAAATGGCGGGTTGCAGGGCCCTGGGATGTTCATTCTGAAGCCAAGACTCCAGATGAAGAAGGGAAAGAGAGGCAAGGCAGCAGGGCAGCAAAGAGCCGGACGCAGACCCTCTGGCTCTACTCCAGCTGCTATTACCAACTGGCCATACACCGTGAACAAGTGACCTAAATTTTCTGTGCCTCAGAAATGAGGTAACACGAGTACCTACCACAGAGGGTTGTCATGGGGACCAAATGAAACCATACATGCTAGATGCCTGACACCTGGGAGAAGCACGTTTGTCTCAATATGGTTACTACACGGCTGTCTGGTACCATGGAGATATTGGACACAATGCCCTCTTTCTGCAAGAATAAGTCTTGGTATGAATGATACTTAAGTGTCACTTCATAGCTGCTTTTTACTATGTTGGAGAAGAGAGTATCACCTCTCAGCCAAAGGAACAGTGCAGGATCTAGTCTTTTCTTCTAAATCAATGGTCCTCACAGGTAGCTATGTTGAAGTCACCCTTCCTACAAGCTGTGATGACACATTTGGCCTAAGGGGACACATCACCTGTGCAGCACTGAGCAGCAGGGGGCTGTCAGCTTCACAAAGCAGTCCCTGCCTCCCTCCCTAATATTAAGAAACTGACAATCTATTTCAGGGGAAAAACGAGGAGGCAGAGGGGTGTGTGTAGGTGCCCAGCACTGACAAGCGGCAGGCTTGGATGGGGCTGTGCAGTTTGGTAGGAGGGCTCCTGGCACCCCAGGCTACCATCTCCTCTGCCCAGGACGTCAGTGGGAGCTGGAACAGAATTGATTTTTGCATTTAATTAAAAAGTACTGCACTGGAGATAGCTGTAACAGACAAGCAAGACAAGCTGAACTCAGGGAAAGAATGAGAGGTCACAGAGCTAGATCTTGGGTGATGTGGCAGATTGAATTTTCCAAATTTGGCCAAAACACTGTCTCCCCTCCCACTCACCCTCCTGGCAAAGTGACTTTGGCACTCCCCTTGTTAAGTGACAGGAGTCGTGTCTCATCCCCATGTGCGGGAGACCTTGTGATAGCCTCCACTGACAGAGCACACTGGAAATGCCACTCGTGATCCAAGGCATGAAGATGCCATGTGCTCACTCTCAGAACCAGCCGCCACGCTGCAAGGAAGCCCAAGCCCGCCCACCATGGAGAGGCCACAGCTAGTGTTTGACAAACAGCCCAACAGAGGTTCAAGCCAACTGCCAGCATCAACTGCCAAACCTGTAAGCGAGCGTGCCTGCAGGTGGCTCTGCTCCCACCAGCACATCCTCCACAGCCTCCTAGACTCAGCTGAGGCCCCAGACCTGGCAGAGTAGAGACAGTCTCCTGGGTGTGCCCCACCCAAGGTCCTGATCCACAGAACATGAGATAAGCGTATCAAAGTGATTATTGTTCTACACCATGGAGTTTTGGGGGTGATTTGTTATACAGCGAGAGTAACTGGGGCAGATTTCACTTTGACCTCTCGTGAGATTTCCCAGTCCAGACCACGCCTACACAATAGGAGTGCTGACACTGCTATCATCGGGTATAAAGATCTCACATATGAGCTTCAGGCACACACACACACACACACATACTGCATTTGTGATAAACAAGTGTGCGATGGAAAGAGGAAAACACATCCCAACAGGCTTTTTTGGAAAATGTTACAGAAACATTGGAAACATGTACAATTGAAGGCTAACCAAGCATCCAAATAATAGATGAGAAGAATTCTGTCAGGAAAGATGCCAAGATCTGAACTTCAATATAGTTTTACTGGAAACATCAAGAGTTCTAGATAACCTAATACACCCAAATAAAAAAGCAGGGTCATAAAAACCAACAAGAAGGCCCCGTGCTGATTCCCACGCTGGATTGGAAATTGGGGTAGAAGGGTTTTAGCCAGAGGATGCATTTTTCAGATAGCCCATGGAATCCAATCCATGCAAGTCTGAGTGTATCAGAGACAGATAGGTGGCTTTACAGGAACTGAGAAAGAGAGAAGAAATAAAAAAGAGACGGAAGGTGAAAGTTACCAAGGCTGTGAGGACATAAAAGTATTTAAATTGCTTTCCCAAAATGCTGCCTCCAACCAGGCAGCTCCTTTCCCTCTGCAAAGACACTGCTCAGCTAGCTTAGAGGACTTGGTGTGTCCTTTTGTCATTGTCAGTGGACAGGACTCTCAGGGGACCTTCTCCCCAAGGGCCTCTCTCAGCCTTGCAGTCCCTCAAGGAGTATGTCATTATCAGGGTGGGGGAGGTGAGGAGGCAGACATGCAGGGACCCCGCAGCAGGAACAGATTGCCTCTGTGCAAGTCTATGCTGAAGGGAGGGTTCCCTGGGGCTGTGATCCAATCACTTTGATCTCCCATCTCCTGCTGGGAGCACCCAAGTAGGCGGTAGCTCTCCTCTACCCACACGTGTCTGGCTGGGAGAAGGACTTTCTGATCTCCTGATCTCCTTTTAGGGGCTACAGGAAATGGGTGATGTGCTGCTGACTGCATATGGCTTGCCATTTCTTCCTTGGAGGGCAGAGAGTGACAAGGTCTTTGGAGGTGAAGGCCGTGACTTTGTAGAGATGTGAGGAGAAATTTTCTCTCCTCTGGGTCAGTCCCTAACAGTCACCACGTGATGTGAGGTTTATGCAACCAGAGGGCCCCCTGCTCAGGGGGAAGGAAGTATAAGCTTCGAGGACTTCCAGTTTTCCCCAAGGCTATGGTCCTTCAGGGTCAATGTCTTCATAATCACCTGTTGAGGCTCATGGAGAGCCCAAGGTCATTTTAGAGGACATCTGAACGACCAGTATCTCTTAGTCCTTGATATAGAAGAGTCCAGGTTAATAAGAAAATTCAAATATTTTGCATATAAGATCTCACTGTATGACTCGCTTAAAGAGTCTAAGATGATCTGAGTAGGGGTACCTCACCTTGGGGTTGTGCCACAATCGTCAAAGGCTCACATGCACGTGATCATATCTGCTCTTCACCCAATCCCAAGAGGCACTATGCCAGCACTCTTGGTGCCCCTAAGAATGTCACACTGCAGGATGTTAGTAGGTCTGGCATGGGCACAGGAAGGTAATAATAGGCTTCCTGACTAGGCTAAGATATTCTTGAACCTTCACTATGCTAATAAGCTAAATTTTCAAAAATTTAATTTTAGTTTGATAAGAACACTTAACACAAGATATACCCTCTTAACAAATTTTTAAGTGTCCAGTACAGAATTGTCTACAACATAGTATCGATGACCATAGGTACAAGGTCATACAGCAGATGTCCAGAATGAAGTCATCCTACTTACTAGGTTAAGCAAGATGAATAAGTTCTAATAAGCTAAGTTTTACTGCAGGAGTTTTTTGGTAGGCCTAGGGCTCTTTTGAAAATGAAGAAAGGATTCTGAAGATTTGGAAAGATGATGAGTTGCCAAGATAATATCAACATAACCAAGGGTCAGAGCCAGGCCTGGGCCCCAGGGGTCCAAACACCCGATTCATGGTTCTAGAGACACAGCTAGTTTATACACCACTGGTTTTCAACCAGGGGTAATTTTGTTCCCCAGGAGACATGGGGAACATTTCTGGCTGTCACAACTGGGGTACAACATGCTACTGGGATCTAGTGGGTAGAAACCAGGGGTGCAGGGCTCCTGGGTAGCACAATTGGTTGAGCATCCAACTTGTTTTCAGCTCAGGTCATGATGTCAGGGTCATGAGATCGAGCCCTGTGTCAGGCTCCATACTCAGCGTAAAGTCTGCTTAACACTCTCTGTCCCTCTCCCTCTGCCCCTTCCCCCCCCCAAATAAATAAATCTTAAAAAAAACCAGGGGGCTGCTCAATATCCCACAATAAAGAATTGTTTGGCCCAAAGAATGTGAAGGCTACAAAGCCTTGGTTGATATGGCAGGTGGCAGGCACTCCCTGTGGGTCTGTCCCTGTCCCTTGCCGAAGGCCATTGTGGTAGAATGAATGCAGATGCTGGCTGTGGTTTGGCTGTACCCTGGCTGCCACTCAGCATCACGCTCCTCTCCCCACTTTGGCTCTGAGACCCGGACAGCTGCAGGAACTGAGCTTGGACCAGCTCCTGGGAGTCAGAGGGGCTGGCTGCCAGCCACTTTGTGTGGGTTTGCTTTGAGGAACAAGGAGGTGAAGGGTGATGAAGAGTGTGTCTGGTAGACAGAATGATCCAGAAGCACTTGGAGATTCATGGAAAACACCGAAAGGTACTATTTGGACTTCTGTGATCTGGGGAGGGGGTTATTGCCCTTCTTGGTGCTAAAGTGGGCAGGTTGGGGCTGGCTTCTGGAAGGCTGCTGAACTCTCCAGCCAAGAGTGAGTGTGGCACGTTTATGCTCCCGTCCCAAAGTGTTAGGGACGGCGGGCCTCCAGAACCATCAGTCCTGACCCCAGTTTGCTGTGAAAGCAAAGAAAGATCTGTGGCATTTTGGCTGATAGACAGGAGCTGGCCCTGATGCGCCCAGGGAAGGCCAGCAGGAAGCTTCCCCGCCTCCTGGCTTGCGTGTGTGGCCTCCTCCCGGCAGGCCGCCCATGGTTCTGAAGCCCTGACAACACGCGCGCACACACTAGTGGTGGGGAGCCTCTGTGCTGCTCTCACCCTCAGGCTGACTGTGGGCCTCACACAGTGCTGCCATGTGCCCCCAGGGGCACGTGTCCTGCTCTTGGTCAGGCCCATGTCTCCCCCCAGCAGGGTGCCACATCCATAGTGGAAAGGGCCCCTTCCTCTCCCAGAGCTCTGCTGGACAGCAGCAAGCACACATCCCCGGTCAGTTCCCATTTGCAGCCCTCCTAACCCATAACTGTTAAGCTCCCATAACTATCTGACCCATGACCTGATCCATAACTGTCAAGCTCCTAACTCAGTCTCTTCTTCCTATCTCAAAGGAACAGACACGGAGAGCCGTGCCCACACCCACCTCCCCAGGGAGCAGCCATGGGCCTGCATCTGTGCGTGTACAAGCACGTGTTCTTGTGCAACCGAGCGGCCGCGCCTCCCTGGCCCCTGCACCTTCTGGACACCTGCCAGCTCTGAAAGCCACCATCCCCCAGTGCCGCATCATACATCTCAAGGGCAAGCCACCGCCCCCCCCACCCCCCAAAGCCAAGGTGATGAGGCCAAACAGAGGCATGGGAAGTTTCTCCGGCACCATGGCCCACTCCATTACCGTGGTCTCCACCTTGGAGGGAAAGACAGTATCTCTGTGGACTTTCTGGCCCTAAGTAGGGGCTGCATTCCCGTGTGGGGAGTGTCACTCTAGGAGTGAGGATGGCTCTGCGGATGAGAGGGAGCCACACAAAGGAGCAGGTCGGAGATACAGCAGGAGACAGAGCACAGGGGGATGAGGCAGCCAACGTGCCCTGGGAGGGCCCGGGTGCTCAGGGCAAGTGGGGGGCAGAGGGGGACCCGTGAGGCAGGGTGGTCTGTGGACAGGCCAGCAGCTGCAGCAGGACACGGGCACTCCCCTCCATCATCCACCATGAGCCCTATTCATGCTTTTAGGCTCCGTTTGCACAACAGCTCCCCCTGAAACTTTGATGAGCACTGTCGGAGCTTATTTCCCTCTTCTGTGCTCTGCCCTGTCACACGTCTGTGTAGTTTAGGCCCTCTTCAGCCTCTGTACTTGCTGCTTTGACCTCCCCCCACAAAGACCCACGAGGACACAAACCTCATCCTATTCACCCTGGATCCAGTGCCGAACGCTGGTGCTGCCCCCGGAGCGCCCCGTAGTCTGAGTGTGGAGCCAGACTGCACTTGTTGAGTGGCCCCGGGCCCAGTGTGCAGCTGCTCCCGTGGCCGAGAGGGAGGCTCAGACACAGGCGGGGCCCAGTCTCACGTCCAAGTCCTCAGAGGAGCCTGGATGTGGAACGGGGACCCGACCAGACCTCTGGGTGGCGCTCATACTTGCAGGCAAGCAGCCCTTCTCCCGAGGCAAACCATCACAGAGTGGAGACAGAGTGAGCTGGGTTTAATGTGGCTAAATGGGGGGGAGGGTGTAAAATGCTGAGGCTTCAGTTCTTTACAGATTCTTCTGGACTCAGCACTTGAGAAGTTGTAGCAACATGTGACCCTGTGCCTTTGACACCTCATTCCAATGCCATAATCTTTTCACTGAAGTAGGAAGGCCCTGTTAACTCAGTAGAATTTATAGCATCGCATTCCTTTCTTTAAAATTGCTTCAAGGAAGATTAGGCCAAAGGGCAGATGGGCAGAGACAGGAAACCGGAACAGCCCCGCTGGCTCTAGGGTGTCTGGTCGTGCTACGGTTTTGTCCTGTTACAACTTTGCCTCACATTTGGATTTCCAACAGGCCTCTGGCTCATTTTCTGTAAAGCTTCTACAGAACTACCAAAATTATTAGATTAAATAAAATGAATTTGGATGAAATCTCTGTAAAGTCTGGCATCCTTCTGAAAGATTTCTGGAATGGAATAAGAAAAGATGGAACACTTTATTATTTACTCAGGTATGCCAAGCTCATGTGCTTTCTGAAAATTTTTTTAAAACAAACCAGATGGAGAGAAATCACTTCATCCACCCTGAAAGGCCGCAGCAGGATGGTCAGTTATGTGTGGAAGGAGCAGCGTGCCTCAAGGGGAAGCAGGATTTCTGAGGCTCAGTTATGAGTCAAAGCTATTATTTCCATTAGCACTTCCCATGGGCCAACAGCATCCCAGGACTGGCAGGCAGCTTGCAGGCTCTGCAGGATGATTTGAATTTCCTTCCTGTATTTGTGTGCTTCTTAAGACAGGCTGCTTCCAGGAAATGCGAGCTGCACACCCCACCTGGGCGCACCCTTAGAGATGCAGGTGAGGAACGGGTCCTCTCCTGCCACCGCCCTGCTGGGAGCAGCCCAGCGCTGGCCATGAGCACCTCCCTGAGTAGGGGCCCAGATTTGGACTTTCATCTGTGTCCAATCTTCATTTGGAAAAAGCTCCTAACTTTCTCTAAGGAGCCACCATCATGAGGCCATGTGTGGATGTTATTATCACATTAAAGTGATTAGAAAAGGAAATTTGGAAGAAGCTGAGGTGTCGGAATCTAGGGGAACTCAGTTCTACTGGTCCACCTACCCCCCGCTCTGCTCTTGCCTAAATTACTGGTCTCATCTTGGAGGGAAGTGGATTACCTCCCAGACCAAATTACACGACTGACTGTCCACACAGTCCTACCTTCTGGAGAGCTGCCAGGCATCCACTCCCCCTGTGGCCAAGAATGTGGGAACAGTTTAGTAAGCAGTGCTTCATGCCTTCCTACTATCTTCTTTTTTTTTTTTTTTTAAAGATTTTATTTATTTACTTGAGAGAGAGAGAATGAGAGAGAGAGAACACATGAGAGGGGATAGGGTCAGAGGACGAAGCAAACTCCCCGCCGAGCAGGGAGCCCGATGCGGGACTCGATCCTGGGACTCCAGGATCATGACCTGAGCCGAAGGCAGTCGCTTAACCAACTGAGCCACCCAGGCACCCTTCTTTTTTTTTTTAACATATAAAACGGAAGGGGAAAATGAAGGGGGGTAAATCGGAGGGGGAGACGAACCATGAGAGATGCTGGACTCTGAAAAACAAACTGAGGGTTCTGGGTGGGGGGTGGGTTAGCCTAGTGATGGGTATTAAGGAGGGAACGTATTGCATGGAGCACTGGGTGTTATACGCAAACAATGAATCATGGAACACTACATTAAAAACTAATGATGTAATGTATGGTGATTAATGTAACATAATAAAATTAAAAAAGAAAAAAAGAAGTGCTTCATGCCAAAGGGCAGGATAAGTTATCCTTGCGTGGTGGGTTAGTTTATCTTCTATGACTTAACTCTGGGCACTGTCTTCTACTGTGGATGTGGAGGCTGAGATGGTCGGGGGTCTGTGGAAAAAGAAGGCCCTCAGCCCCACACCAGCTCTGTCCTGGAGCAGGTGACTCAGAAAGCAGCCCCACCGCATGAGTCCCACAGCACCGGCCTCCAAGCACTGACCGCCAGGGTGGATGAAGGAAGGGAGTCAAGACCCTGGCCCCACACAGGCCGTTCCCAGGGTGGATGTTGTTACCCCCATGGCCCCCTGCCGACACACAAGTGTAAACAGCAGTATCTTTTACTTGCTTTGAGCTTCTCCTTGTTTAAAATAAAGACTTCTCAGCAAAGAGTGTCCCTAAGCTGCAGCCTATGGAGCTGGGGACACAGCTCAGAGCCTCCTCTTCCAGCCATTTTTCCTACATGTCTGCCCTCCCGCCCTCCCGCCCTCCCAGTGGGGTCTGCGTCTGGGTTTGCATGGCGCCCCTCACGTGGCGCTATCAGAGCAGTCCACACAGCCGGGCGAGGCTGCCTGTGCAAAGGTGTGTCTCCTCTGACTCTCCTCCAGACGGCCTTGTTCAGCCCCGGGCCTGGCGCGCTGTGCCCGCACTCATGGCAGAGTAGCTCCACGAGTAGTTTGTCATCAGTGAATGAAAGAAAGAAATGAATGACCCAAGGGCAACCGCACTAAAGGTGGGTGGTATCTCCCCAGGTTTGTAATAAGGAAAAGGGTGAATTCTGGAGCCCCAGAACGATAAGGTACTTTCCACAGATTTCTTGTGGAGATCCAGCAAAGCTCTGGAAAAAGTGATCTTACAGATGAAGTGTGACTAGGTGGGAGTCTGTTGGAAACACAATGCTGAGTTCACAGCTCCCATCCTTGGAGCTGGAGAGGGCTTTGCAGAGCTCCCTTTCAAATCCTCCATTCACTGAGGAGGAAGTAAGTCATCCCAAGGGAAGCTCATTTTGTTTTTGTGGTAAGGGTAAGGTAAGACTCCCTGGGCTCCTTGATAAGGGGATTCCATTAGCCTGTTAGACATGGCCCTTCCATGCCAGAGGAAACAGGAAAACTCCTGTGTGTGAGAGTGTGGATTTGCCTTTCCTAACTAGAAGACAGTTCCCGTGTTTGCTCATTGCCAGAAAGGCTCAGCTACAATAACCACCTGAAATGGGATTCTCTAATACTAAAATCATTACCATCAAGTAGCAGGATAATTCACATATCTGCTAATGGGTTCATTTTGCTGCTTGCACTTCCAGAAAATGCTTTGAAAATCCTTGTTGTCTATGCTCAGATGCTCCAAGGAAACACAAATGAGGCTGTCCACAGTCACAGTGGACAAGTGCCTGGCCCCAAACTTTACACATAAACAACTGTGGGAGGCAGTTCAGATGTGCTTCTGAGTAAAGTCACAGGTCACTCCTGATCTGCTCTCTGAGCTTCCGGAACAAGGGGCAAATAAAACAAACTGCCCGGAGCTTTAAAATGCCTTGAATATTACATGCATCTGGTAGCTCAGGAGACCACCACTAAGTGTGCAGGAAGTTCCAGGATCAGAGCTTTAGAGGGTTAGGGTCACCAGAAGAAACAGCTCTGAATTCTGTGTCTTGTTATTCTGTGACATAATCATTTGTGCTCTCTGCTTTCCAGGCACATGGTAACATTTTCTTTTCTGGCCCGTTTGGGATTGGGTGGGGCCATGCATCTAGTTCTGAGCAATGAGTTGTGGGAAAATTTGTGAGCAAATGTGATGCGTGTCACTTCTGGGCTGAAATATTAAATTGTTCTCAGGAAAACTTCCAGGCGTCTCTTTCCCTCTTTTAGCAGCCAGCAATGGCAGTGGTGGCAGATCCATCAGCCCGATTCCTGAGATGGGGGACCTGGATTAGCGAATCTAGCCAAATGGCAGAGCAGACGAGGTTTACATGAGAAATGATCTATTTAGGATGCTCATATTTTGGATTTCTTCCATCACATTATAGATACAAAGACAGACTGTATAATGGTCAGATAGGGAAGGGAAGTAGTAAAGTGGTATCATATCATAGTAGATGCACTGTTTCCGAAATAGATATGAAAATCATGCTCACTCTTCTGGCTCTACAATATGTATTTTCACAAAAATACACTAAGTTCTTTTTTAAAATGAAGAGTTGTCTTAACTCTTTCTTTATAACTTGGATAAATTTTGACATATGCATACACCTATGAAACATCACCAATGGGGTAACATGCATTCCCATCACCCCTAAATGTCTGCTCACGCCCTTCTGTAGTTCTTTGCTTGTGTATCGCCTGACCCCAGGAAACCAGGATCTACTGCTTTCTGTCGCTATAGATTAGTTTGCATTTTCTGAAATTTTTCATAAATGAAATATCCCATATGTGTTTTTTTTTCCTTCTCTGGCTTCTTTAATGATCTTGTGATTCATCTAGATCACTGTGTGTATCAGTAGCTCATGTCTTCTTATTGCTGATTTAGTATTCCATTGTATGGCTGTACCCAGCTGTTCATCTATTCAGTAGTTGATTGACATTCGGGGTGATTCCAGTTTGGAGTTGTTACAAATCAAGCTGCTATGAATGCTCATGTAGGAGTCTTTGTAAAAGCCTGTGCTTCCATTTCTCCTGGGTAAATATCTAGGGGTAGAATGGCTGGGTACCATTTTATATTTCCACCAGCAGTAGCTGAGAGTTCTCTATCTAATACTTGAAATACTCAGCCTCTCTCTCCCTCCCTCACTGAACATGGACATACACAGACACACACAGACACACCCACACATTAAGGAGTAAATTTCTACATAAACACAAACACAAGTCTTGTAGAAAAAGTTTTAGCCTTGTCTTCATTACAGAATAACTTTCTTGTCTCTATGGCCAAATCAGCTATGTTACCTCCCTTTCCCCATCTTTAATGGTAATGTAATTATTCACATCCTATATTAGAACAAAGAGTCTATCCTGCTCCACACTGTCTTCATCTCTGGGAGCTTCACCTACTTGTACCACTGCCTGCCTCCTCCAGTGGACCTACTGATCTTTCTAAAAATGTAAATAAGAGGGGGGCGGAGCAAGATGGCGGAGGAGTAGGAGACCTGGATTTCGTCTCCTCTCAGGAATTCAGCTGGATAGGGATCAAACCATTCTGAACACCTACAAACCCAACAGGAGATCGAAGAAAAGAAGAGCAACAACTCTCTCATCAGAAAAGCGACCACTTTCTGGAAGGTAGGACGTGCGGAGAAGGGAATCCGAGGCGATATTCGGGAGGATAGACGGCGGGGGAGGGGCCTCCGTCGGCCGCTTCTGGCAAGTGATAAAGCCGCGGAGCACAAAATCGGAACTTTTAAAAGTCTGCTCCGCCGAGGGACGTCACTCTGGTGGCTAAGTGGGGCGTGGAACCCTCCGGGACAGTGTGGTCTCAGGACCCTCGGGGTCACAGAAAGACCGGGGGTGCCTGAGTGCGGCAGAGCTCCCAGGTATCGGAGCAGGGAAGCCGGCTGCAGAGGCGGAGCCCAGGCGCGGGCTCTCAGCTCGGGGTGGCCATAAACCGTGATCCGCGGCACAGTCGGGCCCTTGCTCCTCCAGCAGGAACCCAACAAGCGGCAGATCCGGGGAGACTCACCTTCCTCCCCCGGGAGGAGCCGCGCGGGAGTGCACCGCAGGGATCTGCTGGGTTTGGAGACTCCACCCGGGGTCGGGTGCCAGAGATAGAAACGCGCGGTCACAGGCCGGTTGAGCACGGGGTGCAGCTGCAGACCGGGGAGACGGGAGTGACTGACGGCTGTTCTCTGGGGGCTCACTGAGGAGCGGGCCTGAGTTCTCGGCTCCTCCGGGGCGGAGATTGGGAGGCCGCCATTTTCACTCTCCGCCTCCAAAGCTGTACGGAAAGCTCGCAGGGAACAAAAGCCCCGGAGAGCAAACCCAGCAGATTACTTAGCCAGGAGGGGGCAAGGGCGGGGCAATTCCGCCTCCGGCAGAGACATTTGGAAACCACGGCAACAGGCCCCTCCCCAGAAGATCAGCGAGAACAGCCAGCCAAGGCCAAGTTTACCGATCAATGAGAACAGCAGAACTCCAGCGCTAAGGGACTACTGCACATAGAATTCACGGCTTTTTTACCATGATTCCTTAGTCTTTTAAAGTTAATTTTTTTTTTAACTGTCTTTTTGTCTTTTTATTTCTTTTTGAATTTTTCTTTTTCCCTTTTTCAACCAACATCTTATCAATCCCTTTTTTTAAAAAAAAACATTTTTATTTTTCATTTTTAGAGTCATATTCTATCCCTTCATAGTAGTTACCCATATTTTTGGCTTATATATATAAGTTGTTCTCTCTTTAAAATTTTGAGATAGTTTCTTCTAACAGATTAAAATATACCCTAAATCTCTAGTATATGGTGTTCTCTATTCCCCTGCCTGATCACATCCTCTCCCTGTTTTTTTCTTTTTCTTTTTTCTTTTTTTAAATCCTCTTTCTTTTTTCAAACAACTTCTTATCAATTCCTTTTATAAAATTTTTTATAATTTCCATTTTTACAGTCATTTTCCATCCCTTCATCATATCAACCCTTATTTTTGTACATATATAAGTTTTTCTTTCTTTAAAATTTTGAGAGACACTTTCTTCTAAAAGACCAAAACACACCCCAAATCTAGTGTGTGGCACTGATCTATATACCATATAGATCATATTTGATCACATTCTGGTTTTTCTTTTGTTGTTGTTGTTTTGTTTTGTTTGTTGTTGTTTTTATCTTTATCTTTTTCTTTTTTTTTTTTTTTCTTTCTTTTTCTTTTTTCTCTCTTTCCCCTTCTTATCCCACTGCTTCAGGTCTTTTCTGATTTGTTTAGAGTATATTTTCTGGGGACGTGGTTACTCTGCTAGCATTTTGTTCTCTCATTAATCTATTCTCCTCTTCACAAAATGACGAGACGGAAAAAATCACCTCAACAAAAAGAACAAGAGGCAGTACCGACTGCCAGGGACCTACTCAATACGGACATTAGTACGATGTCAGATCTAGAGTTCAGAATCATCACTTTAAAGATACTAGCTGGGCTTGAAAAAAATATGGAAGTTATTAGAGAAACTCTTTCTGGAGAAGTAAAAGAGCTAAAATCCAACCAAGTAGAAATCAAAAAGGCTATTAATGAGGTGCAATCAAAAATGGGGGCGCTAACTGCTAGAATAAATGAGGCAGAAGAGAGAATGAGTAATATAGAAGATGAAATGCTGGAAAATAAAGAAGCTGAGAAAAAGAGAGATAAACAACTACTGGATCATGAGGGCAGAATTCGAGAGATAAGTGATACCATAAGACGAAACAACATTAGAATAATTGGGATCCCAGAAGAAGAAGAAAGAGAGAGGGGGGCAGAAGGTATAATGGAGCAAATTATAGCAGAGAACTTCCCTAATTTGGGGAAAGAAACAGGCATGAAAATCCAGGAAGCACAGAGAACCCCTCTCAAAATCAATAAAAATAGGTCAACTCCCCGACATCTAATAGTAAAACTTACGAGTCTCATAGACAAAGAGAAAATCCTGAAAGCAGCTCGGGAGAAGAGATATGTAACCTACAATGGTAGAAACATTAGATTGGCAACAGACCTATCCACAGAGACCTGGCAGGCCAGAAAGGACTGGCAGGATATATTCAGAGCACTACATGAGAAAAATATGCAGCCAAGAATACTCTATCCAGCTAGGCTGTCATTGAAAATTGAAGGAGAGATAAAAAGCTTCCAGGACAAACAAAAACTAAAGGAATTTGCAAACACAAAACCAGCCCTACAGGAAATCTTGAAAGGGGTCCTCTAAGCAAAGAGAGACCCTAAAAGCAACATAGACCAGAAAGGAACACAGACAATATACGGTAACAGTCACCTTACAGGCAATACAATGGCACTAAATTCCTATCTTTCAATAGTTACCTTGAATGTAAATGGGCTAAATGCCCCAATCAAAAGACACAGGCTAACAGACTGGATTAAAAAACAAGATCCATCGATATGCTGTCTGCAAGAGACTCATTTTAGACTCAAAGACACCCCCAGATTGAAAGTAAGGGGGTGGAAAACCATTTACCATGCTAATGGACACCAAAAGAAAGCTGGGGTGGCAATCCTTATATCAGACAAATTAGATTTTAAACCAAAGACTGTAATAAGAGATGAGGAAGGACACTATATCATACTTAAAGGATCTATCCAACAAGAAGATCTAACAATTGTAAATATCTATGCCCCTAACATGGGAGCAGCCAATTATATAAGGCAATTAATAACAAAAGCAAAGAAACACATCAACAACAATACAATAATAGTGGGGGACTTTAACATCCCCCTCACTGAAATGGACAGATCATCTAAGCAAAAGATCAACAAGGAAATAAAGACTTTAAATGACACACTGGACCAAATGGACTTCACAGACATATTCAGAACATTCCACCCCAAAGCAACGGAATACACATTCTTCTCTACTGCCCATGGAACATTCTCCAGAATCGACCACATCCTAGGTCATAAATCAGGTCTCAACCGGTACCAAAAGATTGGGATCATTCCCTGCCTATTTTCAGACCACAATGCTTTGAAACTAGAACTCAATCCCAAGAGGAAAGTCGGAAAGAACTCAAATACATGGAGGCTAAAGAGCATCCTACTGAAGAATGAATGGGTCAACCAGGAAATTAAAGAAGAATTAAAAAAATACATGGAAACCAATGAAAATGAAAACACAACTGTTCAAAATCTTTGGGATGCAGCAAAGGCAGTCCTAAGAGGAAAGTATATAGCAATACAAGCCTTTCTCAAGAAACAAGAAAGGTCTCAAGTACACAACCTAACCCTACACCTAAAGGAGCTGGAGAAAGAACAGCAAATAAAGCCTAAACCCAGCAGGAGAAGAGAAATCATAAAGATCAGAGCAGAAATCAATGAAATAGAAACTAAAAGAACAGTAGAACAGATCAACGAAACTAGGAGCTGGTTCTTTGAAAGAATTAACAAGATTGATAAACCCCTGGCCAGACTTATCAAAAAGAGAAGAGAAATGACCCAAATCAACAAAATCATGAATGAAAGAGGAGAGATCACAACCAACACCAAAGAAATACAAACAATTATAAGAACATATTATGAGCAACTCTATGCCAGCAAGTTAGATAACCTGGAAGAGATGGATGCATTCCTAGAGATGTATCAACTACCAAAACTGAACCAGGATGAAATAGAAAACCTGAACAGACCTATAACCACTAAGGAAATTGAAGCAGTCATCAAAAATCTCCCAAAAAACAAAAGCCCAGGGCCAGATGGCTTCCCAGGGGAATTCTACCAAACATTTCAAGAAGAATTAATACCTATTCTTCTGAAACTGTTCCAAAAAATCGAAACGGAAGGAAAACTTCCAAACTCATTTTATGAGGCCAGCATTACCTTGATCCCCAAACCAGACAAAGACCCCATCAAAAAGGAGAATTACAGACCAATATCCCTGATGAACATGGATGCAAAAATTCTCACCAAAATACTAGCCAATAGGATCCAACAGTACATTAAAAGGATTATTCACCATGACCAAGTGGGATTTATCCCTGGGCTGCAAGGTTGGTTCAACATCCGCAAATCAATCAATGTGATACAGTACATTAACAAAGGAAAGAACAAGAATCATATGATCCTCTCAATAGATGCAGAAAAAGCTTTTGACAAAGTACAGCATCCTTTCTTGATCAAAACTCTTCAGAGTATAGGGATAGAGGGTACATACCTCAATATCATAAAAGCCATCTATGAAAAACCTACAGCAAATATTATTCTCAATGGGGAAAAACTGAGAGCTTTCCCCCTCAGGTCAGGAACGCGGCAGGGATGTCCACTATCACCACTGCTATTCAACATAGTATTGGAAGTCCTAGCCACAGCAATCAGACAGCAAAAAGAAATCAAAGGCATCCAAATTGGCAAAGAAGAAGTCAAACTCTCACTCTTTGCAGATGATATGATACTTTATGTGGAAAACCCAAAAGACTCCACCCCAAAACTGCTAGAACTCATACAGGAATTCAGTAAAGTGGCAGGATATAAAATCAATGCACAGAAGTCAGTGGCATTCCTATACACCAACAACAAGACAGAAGAAAGAGAAATTAAGGAGTCGATCCCATTTACAATTGCACCCAAAACCATAAGATACCTAGGAATAAATCTAACCAAAGAGACAAAGGATCTGTACTCAGAAAACTATAAAATACTCATGAAAGAAATTGAGGAAGACACAAAGAAATGGAAAAACGTTCCATGCTCATGGATTGGAAGAACAAATATTGTGAAGATGTCAATGCTACCTAGAGCAATCTACACATTCAATGCAATCCCCATCAAAATACCATCCACTTTTTTCAAAGAAATGGAACAAATAATCCTAAAATTTGTATGGAACCAGAAAAGACCCCGCATAGCCAGAGGAATATTGAAAAAGAAAAGCAAAGCCGGTGGCATCACAATTCCGGACTTCAAGCTCTATTACAAAGCTGTCATCATCAAGACAGCATGGTACTGGCACAAAAACAGACACATAGATCAATGGAACAGAATAGAGAGCCCAGAAATGGACCCTCAACTCTATGGTCAACTAATCTTCGACAAAGCAGGAAAGAATGTCCAATGGCAAAAAGACAGTCTCTTCAACAAATGGTGTTGGGAAAATTGGATAGACACATGCAGAAGAATGAAACTGGACCACTTCCTTACACCACACACAAAAATAGACTCCAAATGGTTGAAAGACCTCAATGTGAGACAGGAGTCCATCAAAATCCTAAAGGAGAACACAGGCAACAACCTCTTTGACCTCAGCCGAAGCAACTTCTTCCTAGAAACATCGCCAAAGGCAAGGGAAGCAAGGGCAAAAATGAACTATTGGGACTTCATCAAGATAAAAAGCTTTTGCAAAGCAAAGGAAACAGTTAACAAAACCAAAAGACAACCGACAGAATGGGAGAAGATATTTGCAAATGACATATCAGATAAAGGGCTAGTATCCAAAATCTATAAAGAACTCATCAAACTCAACACCCAAAGAACAAAGAATCCAATTAAGAAATGGGCAGAAGACATGAACAGACATTTTTCCAAAGAAGACATCCAAATGGCCAACAGACACATGAAAAAGTGCTCAATATCGCTCGGCATCAGGGAAATCCAAATCAAAACCTCAATGAGATATCACCTCACACCAGTCAGAATGGCTAAAATTAACAAGTCAGGAAACGACAGATGTTGGCGGGGATGTGGAGAAAGGGGAACCCTCCTACACTGTTGGTGGGAATGCAAACTGGTGCAGCCACTCTGGAAAACTGTATGGAGGTTCCTCAAAAAGTTGAAAATAGAGCTACCATATGATCCAGCAATTGCACTACTGGGTATTTACCCCAAAGATACAAAAGTAGGGATCCGAAGGGGTACGTGCACCCCGATGTTTATAGCAGCAATGTCCACAATAGCCAAACTGTGGAAAGAGCCAAGATGTCCATCGACAGATGAATGGATAAAGAAGATGTGGTATATATATACAATGGAATATTATGCAGCCATCAAAAGGAATGAAATCTTGCCATTTGCAACGACGTGGATGGAACTGGAGGGTATTATGTTGAGTGAAATAAGTCAAACAGAGAAAGACATGTATCATATGATCTCACTGATATGAGGAATTCTTAATCGCAGGAAACAAACTGAGTGTTATTGGAGTGGGGGGTGGGGTGGGAGGGATGGGGGGACTGGGTGATAGACACTGGGGAGTGTATGTGCTCTGGTAAGCGCTGTGAATTGTGCAAGACTGTTGAATCTCAGATCTGTACCTCTGAAACAAATAATGCAATATATATTAAGAAAAAAAAAAAAAGAAGAAGAAGAAGAAGGTAGCGGGAGGGGAAGAATGAAGTGGGGGAAATCGGAGGGGTAGACGAACCATGAGAGACAATGGACTCTGAAAAACAAACAGGGTTCTAGAGGGGAGGGGGGTGGGAGGATGGGTTGGCCTGGTGGTGGGTATTTAGGAGGGCACATTCTGCATGGAGCACTGGGTGTTGTGCACAAGCAGTGAATCATGGAACACTTCATCTAAAACTAATGTTGTAATGTAAGGGGATTAACATAAGAATAAAAAAATTAAAAAAAAAAAATGTAAATAAGACCCTATCTCTCTCTAGTTCGAAATCACTGAAGGCTCAGTACTGCATTTCCATTAGGATCCAGACTCCCCGCTGTGGCTCATGAGGTTCTTTGGATAGCCTACTGATCTCCTTTCCTTTTGTTACTCCCATTCACCTGGTTCTTGCCACATTAGTCTTTCTGGCCTTCTTCAAATGTGCCACACTTGCTGTCCTCAGGGCCCTGGCCCTTGCAATCTCCCGTTCTAGAACGCACTCTTCTCCCTTGCGTGGCTGCTTCCTTTCTTCCTTTTAGGTCTCTGTCTAAAACACCATACCCCTCCCCTGCTGCCCTGCTTCTTTTTCTTCATTTTGCTTAAAAGATCTGGAAGGATATTTGTTAATTCTTTGCTTATATGTTTGTCTTTTCCCCTTTTCAAGTCAACTCCAGAAGGGCAAAGACCTTGTTTGTCTTGTTCACCACCTGATCTTGATGCTGGGAAACATGCCTGAGACACAGTATTCACCAAACAGTTCTGGGATAAATAAATGTCTAGAGCCCCACTGCATGACGACTGTTTTGTGATCTGCATTTGCTTAATCCAGATTTTAAAAAGTCTTTAGTTGGAGACTTCAGCACCCCACTATCAGTAACTGACAGACCCAGCAGGCAGAAAAATCAGTAAGGACATAGTGGAACTCAACCCCACCATCCATTGACTGGATCTAATTGACATCTATAGACTATTTCATCCAACAACAGCAGAATACACGTTATTTTTAAGCTCATATGTAACATTCACTAAGATAGATCACATTCTGGGCCATAAAACACACCTGAACAAACTTAAAATAAAAATCGTATGATGTCTACTCTTAGACCACAATGAAATGAAACTAGAAATTAATAAGAGAAAGATCACTGGAAAATCCCCAAATATTTGGAGATTAAGCAACACACTTCTAAATAACACATGGGTCAAAGAAGAAATTTCATTAGAAATTTAAAAATATTGTGATTAAAGGAAAATTAATGTAAATTTATCAAAATTTGTGGGATTTAGTGAAAGCAGGCCTTAGAGGGAAGTTTATAGCACTGAGTACATATATTAGAAAAGAAGATCTAAAATCAATAATCTAAGCTTCCACCTTAGGAAACTTGAAAAAGAAGAACAAACTGAATTCAAAGTAAGCAGAAGAAAAGAAATAAAAAAAATTAGAGCAGAAATCAGTGAAATTGAAAACAGGGAATTGACAAGCCTCTGGCTGAAGAAACTAAGAAAAAAAGAGAAGACACAAAATACTAGTGTCAGAAAGAGGGGACATCACCACAGATCTTGTCGACATTACAAAATAATAAGGAAATATTATGAATAATTTTATGCTTACAAATTTGGTAAGCTAGATGAAATGGACCAATTCCTTAAAAGACACAATCTGCCAAAACTTACCCAAGAAGAAACAGACAATCTGAATAGGTTTATATCTATTAAAGAAATTGAATCAATCGTTAATAACCTTCCAAAACAGAAAGCATAAGCCCAGATGATTCATTGGTGAATTCTGCCAAACATTTAAGGAAGAAATATACCAATTCACTACCATTTCATTCAGAAGAGAGAAGTAAAGGGAATATTTCCTAAGGGAATATTTTCCATTCTTCAAGGCCAGCATTATCATAATAACAAAACCAGATTTAAAAATTATAAGAAAACTATATGTAAAAATTCTCAACAAAATATTAGTGAATAGAATCTAACAAAGCATAAAAAGAATTATATATTGGGGGGGCGGAGCAAGATGGCAGAGGAGTAGGAGACCTGGATTTCGCCTGGTCCCAGGAATTCAGCTGGATAGGGATCAAACCATCCTGAACACCTAGGAACTGAACAGGAGATTGAAGAAAAGAATAGCAACAACTCTCTGAACAGAAAAGCGACCACTTTCTGGAAGGTAGGACGTGTGGAGAAGTGAATCTGAGGCAATATTCGGGAAGATAGACGGCGGGGGAGGGGGCCTCCTTCGGCCGCTTCTAGCAAGTGATAGAGCCACGGAGCACAAAATTGGAACTTTTAGAAGTTGGCTCTGCTGAGGACATCGCTCCAGTGGCTAAGCGGGGGGTGGAACCCTCGTGGGACAGTGTAGTCTCAGGACCCTCGGGGTCACATAAGGACCGGGGGTGCCTGAGTGTGGCAAAGCTCCCAGGTATCGGAGTGGTGAAGCCAGCTGCAGAGACAGAGCTGAGGAGTGGGCTCTCAGCTCGGGGTTGTCATAAACCGTGATCCGCGGCACATTCAGGCCACTGCTCCTCCAGCAGGGACCCAACAAGCAGCAGATCCAGGGAGACTCCCCTTCCTCCCCTGGGAGGAGCGGTGCGGGAGCACACTGCAAGGATCTGCTGGGTTTGGAGACTCCACACAGGGTCATGTGCCAGAGATAGAAATGCCCAGTCACAGGCCAGGTGAGCATGGAGTGCGGCTAGAGACTGGGGAGATGGGAGTGACTGACTGCTTTTCTCTGGGGACTCACTGAGGAGCAGGGCCCCGAGTTCTCAGCTCCTCTGGAGCGGAGATTGGGAGGCTGCCATTTTCACTCTTGGCCTCCAAAGCTGTATGGAAAGCTTGCAGGGAACAAAAGCTCCTGAAAGCAAACCCGAGCAGATTACTTAGCCGGAACCGGGCAAGGGCGGGGCAATTCCGCCTCTGGCAAAGACATTTGGGAACCACGGCAACAGGCCCCTCCCCCAGAAGATCAGCAAGAACAGCCAGCCAAGACCAAGTTCACCTATCAATGAGAATGGCAGAACTCCAGCGCTAGGGGAATACTGCACATAGAATGTATGGCTTTTTTCCCATAATTCTTAAGTCTTTCAAAGTTAATTTTTTTTTTAATTTTTCTTTTTCCCTTTTTCAAGCAACATATTATCAATCCCTTTTTTAAAAAACATTTTTATTTTTCATTTTTAGAGTCATATTCTATCCCTTCATAGTAGTTACCCTTATTTTTGGCATATATATAAAAGTTGTTCTCTCTTTAAAATTTTGAGATACTTTCTTCTAACAGATCAAAATATACCCTAAATCTCGAGTGAATGGCTTTGTTCTAGACTCATGCCTGATCACATTCTCTCCCTTCCCCCCCTTTTTTTTAAATCCTCTTCTTTCTTTTTTCAACCAACTTCTTATCTTATCAATTCCTTTTATAAAATTTTTTATAATTTTCATCTTTACAGTCATATTCCACCCTTCATCGTATCAACCCTTATTTTTGTACATATATAAGCTTTTCTGTCTTTAAAATTTTGGGAGGCACTTTCTTCTAACAAACCAAAATACACCCAAAATCTAGTGTGTGGCACTGATCTATGCACCAGCCTGATCATATTTGATCATATTCTGTTTTTTTGTTTTGTTCTGTTTTTGTTTTTATCTTTTTCTTTTTTCTTTCTTTCCCTTTCTTTTCCCCTGGCTTCAGGTCTTTTCTGATTTGTTTAGAGTATATATTCTGGGGACGTTGGTACCCTGTTAGCATTTTGTTCTCTTATTCATCTATTCTCCTCTGGACAAAATGACAAGACAGAAAAAATCACCTCAACAAAAAGAACAAGAGGCAGTACCGACTGCCAGGGACCTACTCAATACGGACATTAGTACGATGTTGGATCTAGAGTTCAGAATCATGATTTTAAAGATACTAGCTGGGCTTGAGAAAAGCATGGAAGTTATTAGAGAAACCTTTCTGGAGAAATAAAGGAACTAAAATCTAACCAAGTTGAAATAAAAAAGGCTATTAATGAGGTGCAATAAAAAATGGGGGTGCTAACTGCTAGGATAAATGAGGCAGAAGAGAGAATTAGTGATAGAGAAGACCAAATGATGGAAAATAAAGCAGCTGACAAAAAGAGAGATAAACAACTACTGGATCACGAGGGCAGAATTCGAGAGATAAGCGATACCATAAGACGAAGCAACATTATAATAATTGGGATCCCAAAGAAGAAGAAAGAGAGAGAGGGGCAGAAGGTATACTGAAACAAATTATAGCAGAGAACTTCCCTAATTTGGGGAAGGAAACAGGCATCAAAATCCAGGAGGCACAGAGAACCTCCCTCAAAATCAATAAAAATAGGTCAACACCCTGACAGCTAATAATAAAACTTAGGAGTCTCAGAGAAAGAGAGAAAATCCTGAAAGCAGCTTGAGATAAGAGATCTGTAACCTACAATGGTAGAAACATTAGGTTGGCAACAGACTTATCCACAGAGACCTGGCAGTCCAGAAAGGACTGGCATGAAATATCCTGAGCACTAAATGAGAAAAATATGCAGCCAAGAATACTATATCCAGCTAGGCTGTCACTGAAAATAGGAGAGATAAAAAGCTTCCAGGATAAACTAAAACTAAAGGAATTTACAAACACCAAACCAGCCCTACAAGAAATATTGAAAGGGGTCCTCTAAGCAAAGAGAGAGCCTAAAAGCAACATAGACCAGAAAGGAACACAGACAATATACAGTAACAATCACCTTACAGCCAATGCAATGGCACTAAATTCCTATCTTTCAATAGTTACCCTGAATGTAAATGGGCTAAATGCCCCAATCAAAAGACACCGGCTATCAGTTTGGATTAAAAAACAAGACCCATCAATATGCTGTCTGCAAGAGACTCATTTTAGAACCAAAGACACCCCCAGATTGAAAGTGAGGGGGTGGAAAACCATTTACCATGCTAATGGACACCAAAAGAAAGCTGGGGTGGCCATCCTTATATCAGACAAATTAGATTTTAAACCAAAGACTCTAATAAGAGATGACGAAGGACACTATATCCTACTTAAAGGGTCTATCCAACAAGAAGATCTAACAATTGTAAATATCTATGCCCCTAACATGGGAGCAGCCAATTATATAAGGCAATTCATAACAAAAGCAAAGAAACACATTGACAACAATACAATAATAGTGGGGGACTTTAACACGCCCCTCACTGAAATGGACAGATCACCTAAGCAAAAGATCAACAAGGAAATAAAGGCTTTAAATGACACACTGGACCACATGGACTTCACAGAATATTCGGAACATTCCATCCCAAAGCAACGGAATACACATTCTTCTCTAGTGCCCATGGAACATTCTCCAGAATCGATCACATCCTAGGTCACGAATCAGGTCTCAATTGGTACCAAAAGATTGGGATCATTCCCTGCCTATTTTTAGACCACAATGCTTTGAAACTAGAACTCAATCACAAGAGGAAAGTCGGAAAGAACTCAAGTACATGGAGGCTAAAGAGCATCCTACTAAAGAATGAATAGGTCAACCAGGAAATTAAAGAAGAATTAAAAAAATTCATGGAAACATATGAAAATGAAAACAAAACTGTTCAAAATCTTTGGGATGCAGCAAAGGCAGTCCTAAGAGGAAAGTATATAGCAATACAAGCCTTTCTCAAGAAACAAGAAAGGTCTCAAATACACAACCTAACCCTACACCTAAAGGAGCTGGAGAAAGAACAGCAAATAAAGCCTAAACCCAGCAGGAGAAGAGAAATAATAAAGATCAGAGCAGAAATCAATGAAATAGAAACCAAAAGAACAGTAGAACAGATCAACGAAACTAAGAGCTGGTTCTTTGAAAGAATGAACAAGATTGATAAACCCCTGTCCAGATTTATCAGAAAGAAAAGAGAAACGACCCAAATCAACAAAATCATGAATGAAAGAGGAGAGATCACAAACAATACCCAAGAAATATAAACAATTATAAGAACATATTATGAGCAACTCTATGCCAGCAAATTAGATAATCTGGAAGAAATGGACGCATTCACAGAGATGTATGAACTACCAAAACTGAACCAGGAAGAAATAGAAAACCTGAACAGACCTATAACCACTAAGGAAATTGAAGCAGTCTTCAAAAATCTCCCAAAAAACAAAAGCCCAGGGCCAGATTGCTTCCCAGGGGAATTCTACCAAACATTTCAAGAAGAATTAATACCTATTCTTCTGAAACTGTTCCAAAAAATAGAAATGGAAGGAAAACTTCCGAACTCATTTTATGAGGCCAACATTACCTTGATCCCCAAACCAGACAAAGACCCCATCAAAAAGGAGAATTACAGACCAATATCCTTGATGAACATGGATGCAAAAATTCTCACCAAAATACTAGCCAATAGGATCCAACAGTACATTAAATGGATTATTCACCACGACCAAGTGGGATTTATCCCTGGGCTGCAAGGTTGGTTCAACATCCGCAAATCAATCAACGTGATACAATACATTAACAAAAGAAAGAACAAGAATCATATGATCCTCTCAATAGATGCAGAAAAAGCATTTGACAAAGTACAGCATCCTTTCTTGATCAAAACTCTTCAGAGTATAGGCATAGAGGGTACATACCTCCATATCATAAAAGCCATCTATGAAAAACCTACAGCGAATATCATTCTCAATGGGGAAAAACAGAGCTTTCCCCCTAAGGTCAGGAATGCGGCAGAGATGTCCACTATCACCACTGCTATTCAACATAGTATTGGAAGTCCTAGCCACAGCAATCAGACAACAAAAAGAAATCAAAGGCATCCAAATTGGCAAATAAGAAGTCAAACTCTCACTGTTTGCAGATGATATGATACTTTATGTGGAAAACCCAAAAGACTCCACCCCAAAACTGCTAGAACTCAGACAGGAATTCAGTAAAGTGGCAGGGTATAAAATCAATGCACAGAAGTCAGGGGCATTCCTATACACCAACAACAAGATGGAAGAAAGAGAAATTAAGGAGTCAGTCCCATTTACAACTGCACCCCAAACCATAAGATACCTAGGAATAAATCTAATCAAAGAGGCAAAGGATCTGTACTCAGAAAACTATAAAATACTCATGAAAGAAATGGAGGAAGACACAAAGAAATGGAAAAACGTTCCATGCTCATGGACTGGAAGAACAAATATTGTGAAGATGTCAATGCTACCTAGAGCAATCTACACATTCAATGCAATCTCTATCAAAATACCATCCACTTTTTTCAAAGAAATGGAACAAATGATCCTAAAATTTGTATGGAACCAGAAAAGACCCTGCATAGCCAGAGGAATGTTGAAAAAGAAAAGCAAAGCTGGTGGCATCACAATTCCGGACCTCGAGCTCTATGACAAAGCTGTCATCATCAAGACAGTATGGTACTGGCACAAAAACAGACACATAGATCAATGGAACAGAATAGAGAGCCCAGAAATGGACCCTCAACTCTATGGTCAACTAATCTTCAACAAAGCAGGAAAGAATGTCCAATGGAAAAAAAGACTGTCTCTTTAACAAATGGTGTTTGGAAAATTGGACAGCCACATGCAGAAGAATGAAACTGGGTCATTTCCTTACAGCACACACAAAAATAGACTCCAAATGGTTGAAAGACCTCAATGTGAGACAGGAGTCCATCAAAATTCTAAAGGAGAACACAGGCAGCAACCTCTTCGATCTCAGCCACAGCAACTTCTTCCTAGAAACATCGCCAAAGGCAAGGGAAGCAAGGGTAAAAATGAATTATTGGGACTTCATCAAGATAAAAAGCTTTTGCACAGCAAAAGAAACAGTCAACAAAACCAAAAGACAACCGACAGAATGGGGGAAGATATTTGCAAATGACATATCAGATAAAGGGCTAATATCCAAAATCTATAAAGAATTTATCAAACTCAACCCAAAGAACAAATAATCCAGTCAAGAATTGGGCAGAAGACATGAACAGACATTTCTCCAGCGAAGACATCCAAATGGCCAACAGACACATGAAAAAGTGCTCAACATCGCTCAGCATCAGGGAAATCCAAATCAAAACCTCAATGAGATACCACCTCACCCCAGTCAGAATGGCTAAAATTAACAAGTTGGGAAACGACAGATGTTGGCGGGGATGTGGAGAAAGGGGAACCTTCTTTCACTGTTGGTGGGAATGCAAGCTGGTGCAACCACTCTGGAAAACAGTATGGAGGTTCCTCAAAAGGTTGAAAATAGAGCCACCTTACAATCCAGCAATTGTACTACTGGGTATTTACCCCAAAGATACAAATGTAGGGACCCGAAGGGGTACGTGCACCCCAATGTTTATAGCAGCAATGTCCACAATAGCCAAACTGTGGAAAGAGCCAAGATGTCCATCGACAGATGAATGGATAAAGAAGAGGTGGTATATATATACAATGGAATATTATGCAGCCATCAAAAGGAATGAGATCTTGCCATTTGCAACGACGTGGATGAACTGGAGGGTGTTATGCTGAGCGAAATAAGTCAAACAGAGAAAGATATGTATCATATGACCTCACTGATATGAGGAATTCTTAATCTCAGGAAACAAACTGAGGGTTGCTGGAGTCGGGTGGGGGGAGGGTTGGGGTCCTGAGTGATAGACATTGGGGACGGTATGTGCTATTGTGAGTGCTGTGAATTGTGCAAGACTGTTGAATCACAGATCCATACCTCTGAAACAAATAATGCAATATATGTTAAGAAAAAAAAAAAAAGAAAAAGATAGCAGGAGGGGAAGAATGAAGGGGGGGAAATAAGAGGGGGAGATGAACCATGAGAGATGATGGACTCTGAAAAACAAACTGAGGGTTCTAGAGGGGAGGGGGGTGGGAGGATGGGTTAGCCTGGTGATGGGTATTAAAGAGGGCATGTTCTGCATGGAGCACTGGGTGTTATGCACAAACAATGAATCATGGAACACTACATCAAAAACTAATGATGTAATGTATGGTGATTAACAGAACAATAAAAAATTTAAAAAAATATTATATATTATGACCAAGTGGGATTTATCCCACGTATACAATGTTAGTTCAACATTAAAAAATCAATTAATGCAATCAATCACATCAATAGGCTTAAGAAGAAAAATCACATGATAATATCAACAGATGCAGAAAAAACATTTGATAAAATCTAATACCTATCATGACTAAACTCTTAGAAAACTAGGAATAGAGGTGAAATTACTCAACCTGAAAAAAGAGTATTTACCAAAAACCCTACAGCTAACATTATACCTAATGGGGAGAAACTAGAAACTTTTCTGTTAAAATTAGGAACAAGGCAATTGTGTCTGGCCTCTCTTATCTCTCTTACCACATCATATTGGAAGTCCAAGGTAATGCAGGAAGCCAAGACAAGGAAATGAGAGGTATACAGATTGAGAAGGAAGTAATAAAACTGTCTTTGTTCATGGATGACATGATTGTCTGCATAGAAAAATGGGAAGATTTGACAGAAAAACTTCTGGAGCTAATATATAGTAGAGCCAGTTTGCAGGATCCAAAGTTAATTCCTTTCCTATATACCAGCAATGAACAACTGAAAGTTGAAATTAAAAACACCATACCATTTACAGTAGCACCCCCCAAAATGAAATACTTAGGTATAAGTCTAACAAAATATGTAGAAGGTCTATGAGGAGAACTACAAAATTCTGATGAATAACTGGAGATTTATCCATGTTCACAAATAAGAAAACTTAATACAGTTGAGATATCAATTCTTCCCAACTTCACATATTGATTCAACACAATCCTGATCAGTATACCAGCAAGTTATTTCGTGCATATCGACAAACTGGTCCTAAAGTTTATATAGAGAGGCAAAAGATACAGAACAATCAACACAATATTGAAGAAGAAAAAAGTTGGAGGATTGATATTATCAATATCAAGACTTACTATAAAGCTACAGTAATCAAGATAAATTGCTGGCAAAAGAATAGACAAATAGATCAGTGTTACAGAATACAGAGCCCCAAAATAGACCTAGGCAAATACAGTCCACCGATCTTTGACAAAATAGCAAAGGCAGTACAATGGAGAAAAGACGATCTTTTTAAGAGGATGCTGGAACAGCTGGACATCCATGTACCAGAAAAAAAAAAAAAAAATCCAGACACAGCCTTATGTTCCAAGAAAAATTAACTCAAAAGAATAATCCTTTTGCGACTTAAATGTAAATGTAGACTTAAATGTAAAACCCAAAACTATAAAACTAGAAGATAATGTAGGAGAAAATTGAGATAACCTTCGGTTTGTGGATGACTTTTTAGATACAACACCAAAGGCATGATTCATGCAAGAAACAGCTGAGAAGTTGGACTTCATTAAAATTAAAAATCTGTGTTCTGCAAAAGACACTGTGAAGAGAATGAGAAGATAAGCCACAAACTGGGAGAAAATATGTGCAAAAGACAAATATGATAAAGGACTGTGATCCAAAATATATAAAGAACTCTTAAAAATCAACAGTAAGAAAACAAGTAACCTGATTAAAAAGTGGGCAAAGGATCCAAACACCTCACCAAAGAAAATATACAGAAGGCAAATAAACATATGAAGAGATGCCCAACATCCTATGTCATCATGGAATTGCTAGTTAAAGTGACAATGAGATACCACTACACACCTATTAGAATGGTGAGGATCCAAACACTGATGACACAAGATGCTGGTGAGGATCTGGACCAGCAGAAGCTCTCATTCATGGCTTGGTGGGAATGCAAGATGGCATAGCCCACTTTGTCTGTTTTGTTTTGTTTATTTTTTAAATGTTTTATTGTTTTTACTTTTAATTCCAGTATAGTTAACATAGTGTTATATTAGTTTCAGGTGTACAATATAGTGATTCAACAATTCTATACATTACTCAGTGCACTATTTACAATAGCCAAATTATGGAAGCAGCCCAAATGTCCGTCGATTGAAGAATGGATAAAGAAGATGCGGCACATATATATATACATACAACGGCACAGCCACTTGGAGAGACAGTTTTGACAGTTTACAAAAGTAAACATTTTCTTACCACATGATCCAGCAATCACACCCTTTTTTATTTACCCAAGTGAGCTGAAACTTATGTCCACACAAAACCTGCACATGCTGCTTACAGCAGCTTCATTTGTAATTGCCAAAACTTGGAAGCAACCAAGAATCCCTCGGTAGGTGAATGGATAAATAAACTGTGGTACATCCATACAATGAAATATTATTCTAAAATGAGCTATAAAGCCAAGGTAACTTAAATGTATATTACTAAGTGGAAGAAGCCAGTCTGAAAAGGTCACACAGTATATGATTCCAACTAGATGACATTCTGAAAAAAGGCAAAAACCATGGAGACAGTAGAAGAATCAGTGGTTGCCATGGGTTGGGGAGAGGAGGGATGAGTAGGTGGAGCACAGAGGATTTGTAGGGCAGTGAAACTATTCTGTATGATATTATAATGGTGGATACATGTCTATACATTTGTTCAAACCCAAAGAATGTACAACACCAAGAGTGAACCTTAGTGGGAAACTATGGACTTTGAGTGATTATGATGTAAGTTCATCAATTGTAATGAATGTACCACCTGGGGAGGGATGCTGATAACTGAGGAGGCTGTGCATGTGTAGGGGTGGGGGTAAATGTGAGATCTTTATACCTCCTGTTTGATTCTGCTGTGAGCCTAAAACTGTTCTAAAAATAAACTCTACTTAAAAATCATCTTTGGGAGGGTGACTTACAGTATCAGAGGGGCTATTTTTAGAAGAGAAAATGGACAGTGAGGTGGCAGAACCACACCAGTGGGTCTACTACACAGGATGTGTATTTATGTATGTGAGTGCATGCATGTGTGTATGTATGTGCATGGAGGTGTGTGTGCATGTGTGTTAGTGTGTGCATGTGTGTGTTAGTGTGTGCATGTGTGTATGTGCATGTGTACACATGCATGTACATGTAGGTATGCATGTATGGGTGTGTTTATATGCATGTGATTGTATGTATGCATGTGCATATATTTGTGTGCTTATTTTATATGTATGAAAGTGTGGACTTGGGGCGCCTGGGTGGCTCAGTTGGTTAAGCGACTGCCTTCGGCTGAGGTCATGATCCTGGAGTCTGGGGATCGAGTCCCGCATCGGGCTCCCTGCTCAGCAGGGAGTCTGCTTCTCCCTCTGACCTTCCTCCTTCTCATGCTCTCTGTCTCTCATTCTCTCTCTCTCAAATAAATAAATAAAATCTTAAAAAAAAAAAGATTAAAAAAAAAAAAAAGAAAGTGTGGACTCTAGATTGTGACTCAACAAGAAGATGGGGTTTTTAGCAACAGGTCAGTTCAGTTACAGAATAGGTTTCTTTGCTCTATAGTAAGTTCTCTGTCCCTCAAGGCCTCGTAGCAGAACCTGAGTGATCCCTCTTTAGAAATTTTGCAGACAGGACTGCTGGGTTGGTGGGGGGCTGGTGGGTCCATTTAGCTCAGATGACATCGAAGCTCTCTTCTAGTGCTAAGTCTGTGAACCCGGGGCACTCTTGCATGAGGGTCTCTGCATCTTCTCTTAGTGACCTCTTGCCAGGGGCACTCTGAGTGTTCACTTCCTGCCTTATGTACATTCACCTCCAGCTTGGAGAATCCTGAAAGCCCAGCTCAGGGAATCAGAGTGCTGAGGGAACCCAGGGGCCCCCATTGGGGAACAAGAAGCCATTGAGGTTGAGAAATGGACAATTTCCTTGCATCTCTCAAGTAACCCTTTGGGCATCCCTCTTAATATTTTTTCCTAATATAATTATCTGAAGCCATGTCTCTCTAAGGTATTGAGGGGTTTAAATAGCTTGATTGCCGTGGAAACAAATGGTAACACCCTCCTTTTCTGGAAGCCCTGGAAAATTTATGGCTTCCTCCCCATTGCTTCCTAAGTACTGATTTGTTACCAAGTTGCACAATAATCAGAAATTTAAAGTGATTTATATCCCATCCCCCAACAGGATGCACTTTACTCTACTTGTAGCTTCACATAATAATTTTAAACCCTAGTTCCCAAATCATTCAGTGATAACTTTGTGTAGAGCTATAAATAAGAAATAGCTGTTATCATCATATTCACTGTGAAATCTTGGAAAATAAAGCACCAGCTTTGGCCACATCTCTCATACTCTTATTTAAGTAATACTACCCTTGGAAATTTTTAGTAATGGTTCACCTAATTAGTTAATAGTTTTTCACTGATAGTAACCATCATGGTTACTTTCAGGTGTCAACTTGGCTAGGCTCTAGTAGCCATTTGTTAGGTCAGATGCTAGCACAATGCTGCTGTGAAGGTATTTGTGGATGTGGTTAACATCTACAATCATTTGACTTTAGTGAAGGAAGTTACCCTCCATGATGCAGGTGGGCCTCATCCATTCAGTTGAGGGCTTTTAAGAGCAAAAATGGAGGTTTCCTGGGGAAGAAGACATTCTGCCTCAAGGCTGCAGTATCAACTCTACCTGAGCATCCAGCCTGCTGGTCTGCTCAAAAGACTGCAGACATATGAGCCCCCACAACCACATGAGCCAATTCCTTTGGTTCTATTTCTCTGGTGAGCTCTGAATGACAGAGATTTTGGTACCAAGAGTGGTACTAGAGGAGCAGAATGAGTTTTAAAGATGATTTTTCTGAGTTAGTTCTGTGTTTTTTGGAATTGATTCTTTAAGCTGACAGATTTAAAGGTCCTATGACTCTATTTTCAGTGGTAAAGATGATAGCAATCATCCATGGTATGATGTGCCAATAGAGATACATGAAATATCACCATTGGACACTCCTACTAATCAAATACTTTTAAGAGGCAATGTTCTGATTTGCAACGACATGGATGGAACTGGAGGGTATTATGCTGAGCTAAATAAGTCAAACAGAGAAAGACATGTATCATATGAGCTCACTGATATGAGGAATTCTTAATCTCAGGAAACAAATTGAGGGTTGCTGGAGTAGGGGGTGGGGTGGAAGGAATAGGGTGACTGGGTGATAGACACTGGGGAGGTTATGTGCTCTGGTAAGCGCTGTGAATTGTGCAAGACTGTTGAATCTCAGATCTGTACCTCTGAAACAAATAATGCAATATATGTTAAGAAAAAAAAAAGAAGAAGATAGCAGGAGGGGAAGAATGAAGGGGTGGAAATCAGAGGGGGAGACGAACCATGAGAGATGATGGACTCTGAAAAACAAACTGAGGGTTCTAGAGGGGAGGGGGGGAGGATGGGTTAGCCTGGTGATGGGTATTAAAGAGCACATTCTGCATGGAGCACTGGGTGTTATGCACAAACAATGAATCATGGAACACTACATCTAAAACTAATGATGTAATGTATGGTGATTAACATAACAATAAAAAATTTTTTAAAAAAATAAAAAGAAAAGAGGCAAGGTTCTGGGTGATCTTGTGTATTATACCTTAGAACATTTTTGTCAAACTCATGACTATAATGAGATTGGCCAGTTGCTCTTACAAATGATGAGTTTTGGATTTCAAATTCCCAGCCCAAGCAACAGATAAATAATCTGAAAGTTTTTATGTCTGCCTGAAAGAAACCCTTATCTTCTGTAGCCCCAGAGCTGAGACTTCTGACCATTAAATCCAGAGGTTCATCCTGTGAGTGGCTGAATTACCATGCAGATTGAATGCCAAAGCTCACAGTAGGTCCATTGTTGCAGTGAGGGCATTGAATGGAAAGGAATGGGATCCCGGAAATCCAGGAACATATGGCTCAATTCTGATGAGGTTTGGGACACTGAACCCCTACATTTTGTCAAGTCTTCTTTGCCAATAGAAGGAGCCCATCCAGTCCTGCCTGAGAAGGTGAACCCTCCTTTGACGGAGGAGCCCACTACAGCCTCCCCTCACATAGTTGCCTTGTAAGACATTGTTGATCCTCAGGACCCACCTCTACCACCTCTCTTTGCTTCTAGACCTAGAACTAGACTTAAGTCTGAGCGGGCCTCAAAGGGTGAGGTGCAAAGTGTGCTCTGATGGAACTGACTTCCAACTTTTCCAGAAACAAATCTGGACAATACGAGTGGGAATGAATATTAAGAGTGTGGGTTAATGGTGAAGAAACAAAGTTAGAGTTGCATTTATTCATGTGAGCCAATGAACAGAGATTCTGGATTTAATGCTGTGGCTCATGGGATTGGAAAGGACTCTAACTGGATGGTTGCTTGGCTGGCTGAAACATGGACCAAAAGATGGCAAACAGTAAATTAGGTTGAAATCCTACCTGTCTTGATATACTATAAAGAAATGTACCCAAAAGGTTTGGGAGATTGGAGTGTTGAGTGGATTTGTCATGGAAGACCAGCTCACCTGTCCCAGGATGACACACCTCTCACACCCACTGTGAGAAACATACTTGTGAGAAGAGCTTCAGAATCCTTGAAGTGCTCTGTGGTCATGCTTCCACACTGACCAAACCTTATAGTAAGAAGCGTGGCGCAGAATCAGGAAGCCTGAACGCAACGGGAGGATGCGGATCTTGAGCCAACAGGAGCCAAATGGAGGTACTTAATTGCCAAAACCAAGATGGTCATGGTTTTGTGACAGATGGCAGAGTCCAATCAGCTGTCAGAGCTGTGGCACTCAGTAGTGGGTCAGGGCGTCCCTAGCAGAGGAACAGCTGGGCATGCTACTAAATCCTGACTTGATCTGTAAGCGCAAGAGTTCTAGGTCTAGTGAACAGAAGTCTAACTAGGGTCATGACTTCTCTATCAATTCCCAGGCTGAGGGTTTAGAGACCCAGAACCCCTCCAATGAAGGGGAAGCTGGGTCCTCTTGAGGAAGGACCCCATACATTGCCAACAATTTATACTGTGAATCTTTCTCCTGGCTCTCCCCAAAAGGACCTTTTCACCAGGCTAACTGTGCACTGGGGGAAAGGACATAATCAGACCTGTCAGGAGCTCCTGGACACTGTCCCTGAACTGACACTCGCTCCAGGAGACCCCAAATATCACCATGTCCCCCCGTCAGAATGGGGGCTTATGGAGGTCAGGTGACTAATGGAGTTTTAGTTCAAGTCTGTCTCACAGGGGTCCAGTGGGTCCTCAAACCCATCCTGTGGTTATTTCCCCAGCTCTGGAATGCACAATAGGAATACACATACTTGGCAGCTGGCAGAATCCATCCTCATATTTTGTTCCCTGACCTGTGGAGTGAGGGCTATTGTGGTGGGAAAGGCCAAATGGAAGCCACTAGAACTGCCTCTACCCAGGAAAATAATAAACCTAAAGCAATACCACATTCCTGTAGATACTGCCAAGATTAATGCTATCATCAAGGACTGGAAGGATGCAGGGGTGGAGATTCCCACCACATCCCCATTCAACTCTCCTATTTGGCCTGTGCTGAAGACAGCTGGAGTTTGCAGAATGATGGTGGATTTCTGTAAGTTTAACCAGGTATGAACTCTAATTGCAGTTGCTGTACCAGATGTGGTTTCCTTGCTTGAGCAAATTAACACATAGTCTGGTACCTGGTATGTGGCTACTGACCATGCAAATGTTTTTTTCTCCATACCTGTTCATAAAGACCAGCAGAGCATTTGCTTTCAGCAGGCAAGGCTGGCACTGTCCTACTTCTGGGATATATCAGCTCTCTAGCCTTATGTCATAATTTAGTCCACAGGGACCTTGATCACCTTTCCCTTCCACAAGACAGCACACTGATCAATTACACAGGTGATACTATGCTAATTGAAACTATTGAGCACTAGGCTTCTTGAATACTAGACTTATTGGTAAAACATTTGCACAACAGAGGGTGCAAAATAAATCCAACAAAAATTCAGTGGCCTTCTACCTCAGTGAAATTTCTAGGGGTTCAGTGGTGCAGGGCTTGTTGAGAAATCCCTTCTATGGTCAAGGATAAGTTGGTGCATCTGGCCCTTTCCACAGGCAAAAAAGGGGCACAATGCCTAGTGTGCCTCTTCGGATTTGTAGGCAATATATTCCCCATTTGGGTGTGCTTTCCAGCGCATTTACTGAGTGAGTTGACTGCTGCTAGTTCTGAGTGGGGCCCAGAACAAGAGAAGGCTCTGTGCCTTCTGTGTCCAGGTTGCTGTGCAAGGAGGTGTCAAGGAGGTCTGGGAAAGTGGTAAATGGAGAGACCTCAATGAATGGGCAAATATGTGAAATAAATTTGTGTCCTTCATGAATGCTCACTAAAGGCTGCTCTCAGCAGAGGAGGATTTTAATGACCCATTCTGTGGATACCAGTCATCCTTTTTCCCCACAGCCAGTCCTGCCCAAGTGGCTATTGTTATAGGGTGGAGGTCACATATGGCTTCAGTATGGTGGACTTCCACTCACCAAGGACAACTTGGTTATAGGAGTGCTCATTCTGCCCGCAGCAGAGACCAACATTGAGCCCCTGTTATGGCACCATTTTCTGGGGTGAGCAGCCAGACATTGGCTAGAACAGAGGACATTGGCCTGCTTCCATCATGAAATGGGCAGCATTTTGTTCCCCCTGAAATAGACACTTGTTCTGAATATAGATTTGCCTTCTCTGCATGTAATGCTTCTGCCAAAACTACTATCTGTGGACTTACAGAATGCCTTATCCATCGTTGTAGTAGTCCACACAGCATTGCTTCTGATCAAGGATCTCACTTCACAGCAAAAAATGTATGGCAACAGGCCCATGCGCAGGGAATTCACTGATCTTACCATGTTCCTTACTATCCTAAAGCAGCTGGCTTAACAGAATGGTCTTTCGGAGATCCAGTTACAATACCAGCTGGGTGGCAACACCTTGCAGGGTTGGGGGCAAAGTTCTCCAGGAGGCTATATGTGCTCCAAATCAGCATTCAATTTATGGTGCGGTTTCTCCCATGGCCAAGATTCACGTGTCCAGGAATCAAGGTGTGGAAATGGGAGTGGCAGCATGTGCTGTTATACCCAGAGACCCACTACCAAAATTTTTGATATCTGTCCCCATTGACTTTATACTCTGCTGGCCTAGAGATCTTAGTTTCAAAGGTAGGAATGCTTCCACCAGGAGACACAATAGCAATTCTATTGAACTGGAAGTTAAGACTGCCACCCAACCATTTTGGATGCCTCATGACTGAATAAACAGGCAAAGAAAGTAGTTATTTTGCTGCCTGGAGTGACTGATCCTGACTGTAACTATTTCAGTCAGAAGTTGGGTTTAGCTTAGGGGAAATTGGGCTGTACTCCACAATGGAGGTGAGGAAGAGCCTGGAACACGGCATGTTCCATAGGGCATCTCTTACTACTAGCATGCCCTGGGATGAAGGTCAATGGAAAGCTACAACAACTCAATTCAGTCAGTACTGCTAGTAGCCCAGACTCTTTAGGAATGAATATTTGGGTTACCCTACCAGGTAAAGAACCACAACTTGCTGAGGTGCTTGTTGAAGCCAAAGAGAATATGGAGTGCGTAGCGGAAGAAGGTAGTTATGAATACCAGCTATGACCAGTTACAGAAACAAGGATTATAATTGATTTTGTTATGAATATGTTTATGTGTATGTGTATAATCCCTTTTTCTTCCCTCTCTTATCCCCTTATCATGTAACATAAGTTGTACTGACTTCATATCATAGTACTTAAATATTTTTAAGTTTATATCACAGTATTTAAGTTATGGGATATCAAGGAGAAGAGTGAACATCGCCTAAGGACTTGAATCCTCTTCTGGGGAAAGGGTTAGTGCATTTTCAGTTGTATACAGCATAGTCGTATTGTATTAGGCAGAAGCATGACTTCACTGTTGTCTTTATTTGGAGACTAAGTATGGTTTACAGAGATGGCTACAAGTGCCAAGTTGACAAAGGGTAGATTGTAATGCTTAGTTCTATGTGTCAACTTGGTTGGCTATGGTGCCATGTTTACTGAAGCACTAGTCTAGATGTTGCCGTGAAAGTATGTAGTAGACATTATTAATTTCTACAGTGAGTTTACTTTAAATAAAGGAGATTACTTAGAGTATGTGCAGGATATGTGGGTGGGCCTCGTTGAAGGCCCTAAGAGCAATCTGAGGATTCCTGGGGAAGAAAAATTTCTGCCTCAAGACTACAGCATCAACTCTTGCCTGAGTTTTCAGCCTGCTGGCCTTCCTCACAGATGGGCTTGCCAGCCTCCACATTCATCATGGGAACCAATTCCTAAAATAAATATTTATATCTATATTTTGTATTGGTTCTCTTCCTCTTGAGAGTTTTTTTTTTTTTGGAGTTTTTAATTTTATTATGTTATGTTAATCACCATACAATACATCATTAGTTTTTGATGTAGTGATCCACGATCCATTGTTTTCATATAACACCCAGTGCTCCATGCAGTATGTGCCCTCCTTAATACCCATCACCAGGCTAAACAATCCCCCCTCCCCTCTAAAACCCTGTTTTTTTCTCAGGTCCACAGTCTCTCATGGTTCATCTCTCCCTCCAATTCCCCCCGCCCATTTTTCCCTTCCTTCTCCTAATGTCCTCCATGTTATTCCTTATGTTCCACAAATAAGTGAAACCATATGATAATTGACTTTCTCTGCTTGACTTATTTCACTTAGCATAATCTCCTCCAGTCCCATCCATGCTGATGTAAAAGTTGGGTATTCATCCTGATGGCTGAGTAATATTCCATTGTATATATGGACCACATCTTCTTTATCCATTCATCTGTTGAAGGGCGTCTCGGCTCTTTCCACAGTTTGGCTATTGCGGACATTGCTGCTATGAAGATTGGGGTGCATATGGCCCTTCTTTTCACTACATCTGTGTCTTTGGCATAAATACCCAGGAGTGCAATTGCTGGGTCATAGGGTAGCTCTATTTTTAAATTTTTGAGGAACCTCCACACTGTTTTCCAAAGTGGCTGTACCAACTTCCATTCCCACCAACAGTGTAAGAGGGTTCCCCTTTCTCCACAACTTCTCCAACATTTGTGTTTCTTTCCCTGTCCATTTTTGCCATTCTAACTGGTGTAAGGTGGTATCTCAGTGTGGTTTTGATTTGGATTTCCCTGATGGCTAATGATGATGAACATTTTTTCATGTGTCTGTTAGCCATTTGTATGTCTTCTTCAGAGAAGTGTCTGTTCATCTCTTCTGCCCACTTTTTGACTTGATTATTTGTTTTTTGGGTATTGAGTTTGAGAAGTTCTTTATAGATTTTGGATACCAGCCCTTTATCTGTAGTGTCATTTGCAAATATCTTCTCTCATTCTGTGGGTTGCCTCTTTGTTTTGTTGCCTGTTTCCTTTGCTGTGCAGAAGCTTTTTATCTTGATGAAGTCCTAAAAGTTCATTTTTGCTTTTGTTTCACTAGCTTTTGGAGATGTATCTTGAAAGAAGTTGCTGTGGGTGATGTCAAAGAGGTTACTGCCTATGTTCTCCTCTAGGATTTTGATGGATTCCTGTCTCACATTAAGGTCTTCCATCCACTTTGAGTTTATCTTTGTGAATGGTGTTAGAGAATGGTCGAGTTTCATTCTTCTGCATGTGGCTGTCCAATTTTCCCAGCACCATTTATTGAAGAGACTGTCTTTTTTCCATCGCATGTTTTTTCCTGCTTTGTCAAAGATTATTTGACCATAGAGTTGAGGGTCATATCTGGGTTCTCTATTCTGTTCCATTGGTCTGTATGTCTGTTTTTGTGCCAGTACCATGCTGTCTTGGTGATCACTGCTTTGTAATATAGCTTGAAATCGGGCAACGTGATGCCCCCAGCTTTTTCTTTTTCAACATCTCCTTGGTGATTTGGGGTCTTTTCTGATTCCATACAAATTTGAGGATTGTTTGTTCCAGCACTTTGAAAAATGTCATTGGAATTTTGATCGGGATGGCACTGAAGGTATAGATTGCTCTGGGTAGCATAGACACTTTAACAATGTTTATTCTTCCGATCCATGAGCATGGAATATTCTTCCATCTTTTTGTGTCTTCTTCAATTTCTTTCATGAGTGTTTTGTAGTTCCTAGAGTATAGATCCTTTACCTCTTTGGTTAGGTTTATTCCGAGGTATCTTATGGGTTTTGATGCTATTGTAAATGGAATCGTTTCTTTAATTTCTCTTTCTACAGTTGCATTGTTAGTGTATAAGAAAGCAACTGATTTCTGTGCATTAATTTTGTATCCTGCCACATTACTGAATTGCTGGATGAGTTCTAGTAATTTGGGGGTGGAGTCTTTTGGGTTTTCCACATAAAGTATCATGTCGTCTGTGAAAAGAGAGAGTTTGACTTCTTCTTTGCCAATTTGAATACCTTTTATTTCTTTTTGTTGTCTGATTGCTGTTGCTAGGACTTCTAGTACTATGTTGAACAACAGTGGTGAGAGTGGGCACCCTTAACGTGTTCCTGATCTTAAGGGAAAGGCTCTCAGCTTTTCCCCATTGAGGATGATATTCGCTGTGGGTTTTTCATAGATGGATTTTATGAGCTTGAGGAATGTTCCCTCTATCCCTATACTCTGGAGAGTTTTAATCAGGAAAGGATGTTGTATTTTGTCAAATGCTTTTTCTGCATCAATTGAGAGGACCATATGGTTCTTCTCCCTCCTCTTATTAATGTATTCTATCACATTGATTGATTTGCAAATGTTGAACCACCCTTGCATCCCAGGGATAAATCCCACTTGGTCATGGTGGATGATCGTTTTAATGTATTGTTGGATCCTATTAGCTAGGTTTTTGTTGAGGATTTTGGAATCTGTATTCATCAGGGATATTGGTCTGAAATTCTCCTTTTTGATGGGGTCTTTGCCTGGTTTGGGGATTAAGGTAATGCTGGCCTCATAGAATGAGTTTGGAAGTTTTCCTTCTGTTTCTATTTTTTGAAACAGCTTCAGTAGAATAGGTATTATTTCTTCTTTGAATGTTTGGTAGAATTCCCCAGGGAATCCATCAGGCCCTGGACTCTTGTTTTTTGGAATGTTTTTGATCACTGCTTCAATCTCGTTACTGGTTATTGGCCTATTCAGGTTGTCAGTTTCTTCCTGTTTCAGTCTTGGCAGCTTATAGGTTTCGAGGAAGGCCTCCATTTTATCCAGATTGCTCAGTTTATTGGCATATAGTTGATAATAATTTCTAATAATTGTTTCTATTTCCTTGGTGTTAGTTGTGATCTCTCCCCTTTCACTCATAATTTTATTAATTTGGGTCCTTTCTCTCTTCTTTTGGACAAGTCTGGCCAGTGGTTTATCAATCTTATTAATTCTTTCAAAGAACCAACTTCTAGTTTCATTGATCTGATCTACTGTGTTTCTGGTTTCTAATTCATTGATTTCTGCTCTAATTTTAATTATTTCTCTTCTAATGCGTGGCTTAGGCGTCGTTTGTTGCTTTTTCTCTAGTTCTTTAAAGTGTAGAGTTAGTTGGTGAATTCAGGATTTTTCTATTTTTTTGAATGAGGCTTGGGTGGCTATGTATTTCCCCCTTAGGACCGCCTTTCCAGTATCCCATAGGTTTTGGACCAATGTGTTTTCATTCTCATTGATTTCCATGAATTGTTTAAGTTCTTCTTTGATTTCTTGTTTGACCCAAACATTCTTGAGCAGAGTGGTCTTTAGCTTCCAAGTGTTTGAATTTCTGCCAAATTTTTTCTTGTGATTGAGTGCCAGTTTTAGAGCATTTTGGTCTGAGAATATGCAGGGAATAATCTCAATCTTTTGGTATAGGTTGAGACCTGATTTGTGACCCAGTATATGGTCTATTCTGGAGAAAGTTCCATGTGCGCTCGAGAAGAATGAGTATTGTGTTGTTTTAGTGTGGAATGTTCTGTAAATATCTATGAGGTCCATCTGGTCCAATGTATCATTCAAAGCTCTTGTTTCCTTGTTGATTTTCTGCTTAGATGATCTGTCCATTGCTGAGAGTGGAGTATTGAGGTCTCCTACAGTTAACGTATTGTTCTCAATATGACTCTTTATTTTGGTTAACAGTTGGCTTATGTAGATGGCTGCTCCCATGTTGGGGGCATAGATATTTACAATTGTTAGATCTTCTTGTTGGATAGACCCTTTAAGAATGATATAGTGTCCTTCTGTGTCTCTTATTACAGACTTTAGTTTAAAATCTAATTTGTCTGATATAAGAATTGCTACCCCAGCTTTCTTTTGAGGTCCACTGGCATGGAAGATGGATCTCCATCCCTTCACTTTCAGTCTGGATGTATCTTTAGGTTCAAAATGAGTCTCTTGTAGACAGCATATGGATGGGTCCTGTCTTTTTATCCAAGCTGCAACCCTGTGCCGTTTTATGGGAGTGTTTAGGCCATTCACGTTGAGAGTGATTATTGAAAGATATGAATTAATTGTCATCATGTTGCCTGTGAAGACATTGTTTTTATAGATTGTCCCTGTAAATTTCTGTTGTAGATCACTTTTGGGGCCTTTCTCCTTTTATAGAACCCGCCCTTAATATTTCTTGTAGGGCCAGCTTGGTGGTCACATATTCTTTCAACTTCTGCCGGTCGTGGAAGCTCTGCATCTCTCCATCCATTCTAAATGAAAGCCTTGCCGGATAAAGTATTCTTGGCTGCATGTTCTTCTCATTTAGTACCCTGAATATGTCTTGCCAGGCCTTTCTGTCTTGCCAGGTCTCTGTGGATAGGTCTGATGTTATTCTGATGTTCCTCCCTCTGTACATAAGGAATCTCTTCCCCCTAACTGCCCTTAAGATGGTTTCCTTGGTTCTAAGATTTGCAAGTTTTACTATTACATGCCAGGGTGTTGGCCTGTTTTCCTTGATCTTAGGAGGGGTCCTCTCTGCCTCTAGGACTCGAATGTTTGTTTCATTCCCCAGATTAGGGAAGTTCTCAGCTATGATTTGCTCAAATACATCTTCTAGCCCTCTCTCTCTCTCTCCACTCCCTCTGGGATTCCAATTATTCTGACATTGGAATGCCTCATGGTGTCACTTATTTCTCTGATTCTATTTTCATGGATTCTGAGTTGTTTTTCCCTGGCCTCCTCTTTTCCCTTTTTATCTATTATACTGTCTTCCAGATCACTTATTCTCTCTTCTGTCTCAGTTACCCTAACTGTTAAATTATCTAGATTGGATTGGATCTCATTGATAGCATTTTTAAGTTCTTCCAATTCACTTTTTATTTCTGTCCTTAGAGACTCTATGTTGCCATTAATTGATTTCTCCATTCTAGCCATTGTCTTCACAATTGCTAGCCTGAGTTCCATCTCTGACATCTTGGTTATATCTGCATCCGTTTGTAAATCTGCAGCATAAGTCCTAATCTCTGAGTGTTTTCTGTTTTGGGGGCTCCTCCTCCTAGTCATTCTGTTGATGGGTGTTTGAGGGAATGTATAGAGTCCAAATTATTGACCAGAACCCAAGCAAGATGCACCTGTTTTCTTGGGACCTTAGGGTTGCTGGCCTCTTGTTTTCCCAGCCTGTCTTCTGTGGGAGGGGCCTGCTGCGCTGTTACTCAGGCAACCCCGTTTGGGCAGAGTTGCTCTGTGCCCCTGTGGCGGGGGATGGGCTCAGCGGGAATCAGTTTTTGGGGCTTTTGTTCTCTGGCGCCTTTCCCTGGCGGCTTTCCGTGTCTCTTCCACGAGTCAGAGCAGAAGAGACCGTTTCCAACCCTCTGCCTCAGAGCAGAGAGACCACAGTCTGTTCTTCTTCTTGAGCAGAGTGGTCTTTAGCTTCCAAGTGTTTGAATTTCTGCCAAATTTTTTTCTTGCCGTGCTGTGTGCTGGAGTGTGCTCTCCAGGCCATACTGTCTCCATTTCTGTCCGTGCTGCTATAAACTGCAGCGTCCTGGGTTGTACGCCCCTCCACAGCGCCCCCAGTCCTGCCTCCAGGTCGGGGCACGTCTCTGCCCTTTGTGCTTCTAAAACCGCCAGCCGCTCCCTGTTCGCGCACGCGACTCTGCCACTTGGGGTTTCCACCCCGGGGGTTGCAGTTCACTAGAGTGACCCCGGAGCACCGGGTTTCCATCTTGGAGGCTGCCGTTCGCGTGCGTGTGACCGTCACTCCAGTTTCTGTCCGGGGGGCTGCAGTTTACATGTGCGTGACCCTGCCGCTCTGGTTTTCCACCCCGGGGGCTGCCCTAAAGTTCTTTCCTGACGCTACCAGTCTGCGAGTCTGTGCCCTGTCTGCAGCGTGTGAGGCTGTCACTCTCCAGTGGTGTAGGATCCCCACGTCCAGGCACCCTCCAACTGCCATTTATCCTCTGAAATCTGCCCGCAGAATCGCGGCTCTCCACTTCGTACCTCAAAACCAACTGCCTGCGATATTCTGTTTGTAGAGATCCAGATCTTCTTACATCTCAGGCTGGTTTCGTGGGTGCTCAGAGTGGTCTGGTAGATATCTAGCTCAATTCCGGGGACCAGTTGAAATATGGTCCCCTACTCCGCCATCTTTCCCCCCTCCTCCTCTTGAGAGTTCTGACTGATACAATCAATAATTAATTTTTTAATAGCAGAAGATATTATTCCTATTTTAATATTAAACAAACTGAAGTCTAAGTGATTTGTCTAAGGTGATACAAAGTGAAGGAGAGAACCAAGAATCAGAAGAAAGTTGATGTAAACCAGTAATCTAGTCATCATTGCTGGCTCATACAAAGAGATTGGAAAGCAATAATGTTTTCATTAAATTGACCCATTAGTTCTACTTAAGAAGGACAGAAAGAGTTTGAATCCTCTAAAAAGATTAATGGACTTCATTCTCATGCTATATGCAAATGTATCTTGTAAATTTCTAAGACATGGCCTGGAATTACTAAGCGCATAAAATATCAGGTAAACAAAAATCAAGTCTGCCCCATGAGTGACTTCACCCCAGAGGGAAAAGATGGTATAAAGTTGTCTTATCTCAATTAGTTGGTACAATGCCCTCACCCCTGCCACCACTGCCTGGGTGGTGAGCACCAACAAAACAAAATAAAACCACAGCAAACAAAATGATGACACCAGCACTCTGTTCTTTCTCATCATTGCCTTCAGTTATGTGACAAAATGAAAGGGCACTCACAAGTTCTCTAGAATATGAGAGATGCCCCATCAAGCAGACATTGTTTGCCTTCTGGGAAGGACAGCCTGTTGGGTCCACTCTTGCAGGCGTTACCCTCTGGTGTGGTTTATGGGGTGTGTGTATATGTTTTTCTTTATAACTGACTCCACTGGCTGAGTTTTTCCCTGGGCAGGGAAGACTAAAAAAAAGTACCTTGTCTTTATGAGGAATGTGAAGCTACATCATGAAAAAGAGGTAGTAACAGCAATAGAATTTTGCAGAACAGAATCCAAACTTGCTGTGGGAATGAAGTGTGCTCCGTGGCTCTTGGCCACTTGCATGCCTACAACCCACATCACCAACCTTGCTATCACAGTCATCTCTTGGTTGTCCAGGAGGGCTGGGTCATGTGTCACTAGAGTGTAAAATCCACCAACAATCTTGATGTGTTATGGTGGGCTCTGCCCTCTGGGGAGAATCACAGAACTCCCATGTATGATTACCAGTAATCAGAAATTCTTCTCCATTGCTAGTTTATTACTATTTTAAAAATGAATTCTGGTTTAATGCTTTGCAGTTGAAACGTGACTTCTGACTAAAATAGTTTTCTTGAGCTCCCATTCATTATTTAGGCTAAATGTCAGGTACAAAACTGACACCTTAAAAACCCGCTTCATAGCTATGTTTCTCAGTGGACATAGGAAAAATAAATCAGAAAATGGAAGCACCAGTGGCTGAGGAGATGAGTAATTACCATTTTGCTAAGAGATTACACCAATCAATTCAGGTTCATTTTTGAGTAGCCCACATTTCTCCATTTGGCCATGTTAAGTGTCTTTTTTCTAAAACTGCAAAATCAAATGCCCTTTTAATCTTTTATTAGAAGCCTCGGGGATATGTTTTATATCTGTATCTATCTCCTAATTTTTATGGGATCTGGCCTTCAGTTAATTATCGAATTCTTAATAATGATTTCTAGTGTTTTTGTTCCAAATACTAGGCTGAACATTTGTGATATTAACTAATTTACTCCTCCCCAAAACTCAGGGTGATAGGTGCAATCATCCTCATTTTACAGGTAAGGAAACAGAGGCACAGGAAGGTGAGGGAGCTCAACGTCACATGGTTGGTGGATAAATAGAAGGGCCCTGATTTACACCTGGCAGCCGCACCCCAGACACACCCTCTGTGCTCATTAATCAGTCTGTGCCTTCTTTTATCTGGACCAGACCTGACTGCTCCATGGCAGGAGCCCCTGGGCCCCCAACAGGAGAAGCTGACTGACAGAGGCAGAGGAGAGGGAGTGGCACCTGCCTGAGCACCAAGGGGTCTGGCTTCATTCCCAGTGATGACTAGCTGCATGGCCTTGGGCAGGTCACGTGGCTACCTGGACCTCCATGTCCACATCTGTGCCCTGAAAGGGTCCCCAGCACCCTACCAAGCAGACAGCTGGAAGTGCACTGGATTGAACCTCACCACAGAACAAAAGCTGGGGGTTTCTATGGGAGAGCTGGGGGAACGGCTTGGCCTCATGGTGCCTTCTTGGGAGAGAGTCAACCCCCGGAGAAGGTCTAACCTCCTTGAATCAGAGCTGCCTCTGAGCTCTCCACAAATGGGGTGGGGCCACTCTCTTGCCTGGGGGTCTGTGCTCTGACAGGCATGAGGAAGAGGTTCTATCCTTGTCATCAAGGATGTGACACTCCAGCAGCATGCTCCCTTCCAAAAATAAGTTGCCTACAAAACTTCAGAATGGCTTTGTTTTGACAGCTGGGGTTCGTTCGTGCTTTCAGGATGGGTTCATTTTCAGCCTAAAAATTACTCATAAGCTAAATAGCAGCTTTCTTCATCCCACAGAAGGCAGTCCAAGCACAGGGAGGAGAGGAGGGGGTCTGAAGTCGTTGGGACTCCTAGTGGCCCACAGCGGTCAGAAAGGGACCCACGGCCCAGCCAGAGTGCCAAAACCAGTACCAAGGGCGATCAGAGCTGCCCGGCATGGGTGTTCCCGGAAGGAAGTGGGCTTCCACAGCCCATGGCTGACCAAATGACCGCCAGACTGCTTAGCAACTCACTTGTGGGGCAGACGGGGTTCCCGAAGTCCATGAAGATGTGCCACAGGGGTCTGTGGGCCCAACCATGATTCACAAGTCACCGTCTTCTGCTGTGGCCGCACCTGTGACACAGCACTGCCCTGAGGGTCTCCACATGTTTGGGCCTGACCTGCAAGCAAGCCAGGGGCAACTCTTCCTGCAAGAGATGGGCCTACAGCGGAATTCAGACCTGGTGAGGTCAGCCCCAGCCCATCCCCACCTCCGATTAAGTCATCTGACACAGCGGGACACGTCCTCCACACTGGTTTGGTTGGTGGGGCTCATGCAGATAGCGTGTGTGACAGCAGGAGGGTATCTGCCTGTCTCAAAATTGGAAACACACTGGCAGCCACTGAGAGGTTGGTTACAGAGCTTACAGTAGTACCCCTTCCAGTCTGCGTTTTAGAGCACAAGGAAAGGCTTGCTTACTGCAGTGAGCCCAACTGGAGAGAAAATGATTCATAAACCAGGGATTCCTCAATTTAGAAAAAACTGCCTGGTTGTTCTAAAGAGCTTCACCCTCAAGATTTCTTTATATTGCACATGCCTGGGTTTTCACTGAAAATATAATTGTAACCCTATGTAATACATGCCTTGTTATGCTCTTAAATGGGTGGGATGTAGATAACACAGAACAAGTTCAAAATTCAGCTACAAACACACTTCCTGTAACGTCCCTGCTGCAGGCCAGGCCTAGCTGCTGCTGTTGTTGGTCATTCTGTCAGGTCAGCTGTTCCTTTCAGACCAGCTCCCCAAAGCCTTAAGTATAAAGGTTGTGCCATTCATGTGGATTTGATCAAATAGTTCACTGCCAGGTGGGCTCTGGCTGCTGGTGAGCTCAGTGTGGAACCAGAAGGCAGACCCTCAGGTCACACTCCCCTCTGCTGGGCACACCCCACAGCCTCCTGCCAGTGCTATCCCTGACCTCTCTCTGCAGGACACCTGGAGAAGCCAAAAACCACCTGAGGCCTTAGCCTCACGGAGACTGGAGAGGCCACCACAAGTCAGCACATCGGATCCAAGCAACGCTGACAAAGGGGTTGGGAAACCAGAGTCCTTGTGCCAGCTCCAATGCTGATGCTTGCTGTGTGACCCCTGGCAAACCTCTCAACATCTCTGAGTCTCAGGAGCATCACCGAAAAAGAGGAATTTAATGAAAAGATCTTCAGAGGCTCTTTCCAGTTCCAATATTCTATTACTCTGTGGACCTGAAACTATTTCATCCATACACAGAAAAAGTTAACTTTCTTCTGGCCTATAAAGTGAAGAATTTCTCAGAAGTCATGGGAGTGAAAACTCATTGACAACAGTTTTCCCAACTTCCTTTAGTCTACAAATATCACCAGATGCTTTCTAGAAGCAAGGCACTCTTCAGGGTCTATAGATCAGGGCTCTGAGACTTTTTGGAAATCAGGACTCAGCACACAACACCCATCATTTTCCCAAAATATACTGATCCCTCCCTGTATGCAATGCATGCTGATCTAGTCTATTCTACTTCATTCTGTGTCTGCTATTCGATCTAAAAAAAGGTTGGTCCAAATCCACTAAATTGGTTTGGTGACTCATGATTGGGACACCTTTGAACGTGTGGTTTGAAAGATACTGCTGGAGCCAGTGGTCCCAGAAACGGTATGCTGACACCAAGGAGAGCACTGAAGGGAAGCAAGGCACCAGTCAGAGGGGCTGTCACGGAGCGAGACACAGTTACCTGAGCAGGAAGAACAGAGACAATGAGGGGTCCAGAACTCAGAGGTGGGAAGGAGCACAGCTAACCTCCTTTGATCAGACCTTAAATCCCACCTTCCTAGCTAGTACCCAACAACTCAAACTATACCTTCTTAGCCAGCATCCAACAACTCAAACTGCTCAACAGTGTGTGGCTGATCTCAAGGCCTTTCTAGATCTGCCTTGCTCCCTCCTACCTGCTCCTGGGCTCCTTATCTTTGGGAAACATCCCTCAGCCTGGAATGTCCTCCTACCTGTCAGGCAGAACCTTCCCCCCCCTTCCCCCCAAGGAAACTTCCCTGTCCCCAGACCTGTCACACTCTATCCCAGTTGCCTGCTTACCAGCCTGCATTCCAGTACTAGACTCAGTGTCCCTCCATGCCAGGGCAGAATCTTCTCTCACTATAGACTCCCAGGGCCCAGCACTCTGCCTGGACCACATACATGCACCTTGTAATAAACAGGAGAGAGAGGGATGAGTGAGTGACTTCTAGCCAGAAGGCCGGGGAAAGCTTCCTGGCTTTCAGGAGGGCCATGATCTTCTACTTCCTTCCTCAGTCACTGCTGCTAGTCACTGACCGTGGCCTCTGTCTGGGGGCACAGTGCTCTCTTTCCGATGACTTTCCCATGGAGTTGACCCCGAGCGATAACTGATCCATATCATCTGGTGCTGAATGTTCACAAGGCCTCAGAAACAGAAAAGTCATGGATGGACATGATGGGTGGTATTTGATGGTTGTTTCAAGCACAGAAATGGATTTAAGCATGAAGGGGTTAACTTAAATACTACAGATCATCTTAAAATTCTTCCGAGATTTTCTTTCCACTCTGTGATCTGTGGGTACCAAAAGATGACTCCAAAAGTTGTATCCAGTCCCTTCTTCAGAAACACTAGACCCAAGTCCTTGGATGGGAAGACCTCCAATGATGCCCACCAGCTGTACCTTCTGAAGATTGTAACTTTCATGATTTCCATATTCTGGGGTCTTTCTCATGCCTTGGGGTCTTCTCTGTGCCCTGAGGTCCTCCTCATGCCCCGGGTGCCTCTACTGTTTCCAACCTGGGAGACAGGGAAGGGATCCATCCAGCCTGGAGTACCCTGCAGCTATACAACATATGTCTTTCCCAGGTCTTCTTGGAGGGGGGCCCTCTTCCATCCCCAACAGATCTGTCCCCAAGCAGAACAGATCCCCGATCAGCCCAAATGGCTCCAGATGCTGGAAGAGTCCCTAGTGTTGTCCACGGCTCTGAGTGAATCCCTGGATCAGAACTCCCCCATCTCAGGCCCATCCTCTGTGTACCCTTGTCCTGGCACAGGTGCCAGGAAGCCCTCCAGTCTTTCACTGTGGGCTCCAGGGCCGAGGCACAGGGGTATACCTCTGGACTGGGCACTGCTAGCAGAAGTGGGCCGCTCTCCAGGAGGCTGGAGCTGCTCTGTGCCAGCAGCCGGGCCACAGGGCAGCCCCTGCAGGAAGCCATAGGACCAGGAAGATGGGCAGGAAGAGCCTCTGGGAGAGAGGCTGGAGGCTGCACACTCTGGCAGAAGCCCTGGGTCCAGAGAAGAGCTCTGGCTCAGGATCCAATTTATAGAAAGAGTCCCCACCCTGTCAGCCCTTGAGTCTCTCTGGAGGCCTCAACCCAAAAGTGGGCGAAGCAGGGCCGATGAGCAAGGCCTGCCTGCAGCAGGGCTGAGAAGCCCAATCCCCAAGGGTAGAACCAGCAGAGCGCCAGCCTCCCAGGGATCTCCACAGCAATCAAAGCACGTGAGCCAGGTGTGCGGGGCCTCTTTGTATCCTACATGCTGGGATGCCTGGGAATAAATCTCCCATGCTCCTAGGAGACAATCACCCCTGCCGCTACCTCAGGGGCCAGAAGACCCATCAGTCAGTCTTCTCTCTTGTGCCCATGCTTCCAAGGGCACAAGAATTCCAGAAGAGCTCGGCACTGTGAAAACACACAAGTGCTGTGGTTTGGGTCTCCACGGGCAGCAGGGCTGGGAGCTCCGCCTTTTTCAGAGGAAAATTCATTAACAGAAACAACCTGGAGAATACTGCAAATTACTTAAAAAAATCCTTCCACTGTAATTAGAGATGGGCACATCTGTGATGGGGTTACCCAGAAATAGATGTGAAGCCAACTGCTGTGTTTTCAAAGTTGGGGAAATCTGTTCAGTCGCAGTCCCGGCGGGGGTGGGGGGGTGGCGTGGCACAAGGGGCACAGGGCCCCACTCGGGCTGGCTTGGAGCACAGCACATGGGTTCACGGGAACAGCTACCATTTTGGCTCTTCTGCTAGGAATGGCAACTGCAGATGTTTTGCACTTTACTATAAGGTAGGAGAAATTCTACTGGCAATACAAAAGGAAAAACCATTAACAGGTGTTTTTTCCAGACTAGTGCTTTTTTTTGTTTATGCTTTGAGAGGGGAGAAGTGAAAACCACACATAACACGTGGAAGGACAATGTACAGTATTTCTCCACTGGGGTTTGAGGTGGACGATTACTGCCCTCCCCACGAACACGTGCTCGCTTCATCTGGCAATGTCCATTTCACTTCCCATGTGGGAGCACAGCATGGACAGCCCCGGGCCGTGGGCAGTCAGCACCCAGCCCCGAGCGTGGCCGCTCCAGGCTGGCGTCGGCTGTGCATTTCTGCTGCCCGAGTGAAGTGCACATCTCTACTGCTTTCCTTCTGGAAGCAGGGCTTCCTTCCACAGTGCCTTTCATCAGGAGGGACCCTCTGGGTGTCCCCTGGACTCAACTCTTCCTTGCTGATGTAGGAGAACTGTTAGCAGAGAGTGAACCCTGAGTGAAAACAAAATGCCCGCTAAGTGTCTAACAGGCTGGGAATGTTGAGAGCAGGCCCAGCGCTGGTTTTCCTTAGCAACACGCTTAAGAGGGCAAGATGGTGAGTAATATCGCTCTCCATGTAGACTCCTCCCAGCCTGACTCTATTGTCATGAGCCCTCCTGACACTACCCCTATCTCTTTTGCAAACTAGACAGAGGGAATTTTTTGGTAAAAAACCAGAAATGTTTACAAAACTATGATTGCCCTCCCCTTTCCAAGTCCATCCCCTGTTTAAGGCCTGTAGGATCTAGTCTTCCAGGAAGCATGGCCAAGTGAGAGGGTGGGTTTGCACCTCCACTTCTGCCTCCCGATGAGACCCAGCTACACCTCCTAACCAGGCTGCAAGGTGGAAGGGAGCAGACCAAGACCTAAGGGATCTGCAAACAGACATGGACACAAACCACAGAGCAACCATTTCACTTCATGCCTGGGACCCTGCTGGTCTCAAGGGGACTTGAGCTGTGCTGGCTGAGAGCACAGTAACAGTGGCTATGACTGAGGCCTCTTCTACACTCCCAAGCTTGGGCATAATATTCCTCCGGACCAGGTGAGACAGGTGGTGACGAGGCCTGAGCACCACTGATCCGAGGTCTCTGAGGAATCTGGTGTGCATAGCTCTGAGAGGCCTCTGGGCTCCTGCTGAGCACAGGATGTGAGCTGGTGGGCATGCCTCCAGGGCACTGGGCAAGTGGACTGGGCAGCCAACGCTGGTTTTGGTACTGTTCCTCAAGGGACAGGAGAGGTTGTCCTGGCCCTGAATACACCATCCTGTGTGGCAGGCCTCAGCCCAACTCTGCCTCGCACACTCTCATCAGAAGACTGTTTTTAGGGCGCCTGGGTGGCTCAGTCAGTTAAGCATCTGTCTTCGGCTCAGGTTGTGATCCCAGGGTCCTGGGATCGAGCCCCACATTGGGCTCCCTGCAGGGAGCCTGCTTCTCCCTCTCCCTCTGCCGCTCCCCCTGCTTGTATGCACTCTCTATCAAATAAATAAATAAAATCTTAAAAAAAAAAGGAAGACTGGTTTTATATAGAAAGGTTTTCAAAGATCCACATCATGTGGTAGAGCCAAGAGGGAATGAGAATACGTTGTTCATACAGCAAGGCAATGAAGAGAGTAGCTCCCAGCTGGAGATGTGTGTCCGCACTGTCCAGGATAGCAATGGGCAGTGCAGTGGTCCGTGAGCCCTGCAGATGTCTCCCTGGATTTTAAAGACTGAATGTGAAAAATGGCAAAACACCTCATCAACATTTTTCTTATACAGATTACATGTTGAAATGATAATATTTTTAGATACTGGGTTTAATAGATTATACGATTAAAATGAATTTCACCTTTTAATTTTATTTTAAAAATTATTTTAACTTGTTAAAAATGTGGCTACTAGAAGATTTTAAATTAGGTAGCTTGAATTATAGTTTTATTGGGCAGCACTGATTTAGAAATCTGGACTCTAATCCTGGCTAATCCAGTGTGTAGCTGGGTAGTAACAGAGCCAAGCTCACTGGACTGATTTCTTTTGTGAAATAAGCCCAATTTCCTTCACAAGTTAAAAGACTAGCTGAAAATGCTGTCTATACCAACCATCAGACCAGCATCCCCCTCTTGTTTCTCCTCAGAAAACAGGCCTGTCCCACGTGGTTGAACAGGTTGTAGATTGTACAAGGATGACACATTGAAGGGAAGGGAAGCTATTCACACTGTACATAAACAGATTTATATATTTATTATTATTACATCCTGGTACCTGGCAATAAGTATCTTGTTCCAACAAAATGAGTATATTACAGTGATTTTCCAACAGACAGAATTAGAGCATTCTGAGGAAGCGATACTTTTTTTTCTGATTTGCATAAAAGCTATAGCTGGGCTCGGGTCAGCCCTACCAGAACCTGAAGACTGCCTGAATTCCACTCCAAGGACAGCTGCTTTGCTGGTTTGGCCTCCATCTCTGTCATAGGCCCGAAGCATCTGAGGGCAAGAACTTGGTGCCCTAATTCAAGCCTTAGTTTTACAAAATGTCATTGATGTCTGGTGCCAAAGAATTAAATAACCAGCTGGGCCACAGCCAGGACTCGCCCAGGATGGGCCACTTACCTTTTCATTTTTCTTGTCATCTGGTTTGCATCCGGTGTTGGTGGGGCTGGACGATGACAGGCCACTGGCAGGCCCCCCTCCGGCCTCCCCGTTGAGGTTGGCGGCACTGACATTGGGAGGTGTGACGGCGGACGCTGCGGATGTGAGCGGGATGGCTGGTCGGGGGCACGGGGCCCCGATGACCGTCTGCACGGGAGGCTGGTGCACGTGCTGCGGGGACACCACTGAGTGGGGCCTGAGGCTGGCGGCGGGCAGGCGGGATGGGGAGTTCTGGGTGCGCAGGGGCGACACGGTGGCCGTTGGTCGGTCCTGGGCCTGGGCTGAGGAGTGGGCAGCTGGAGCATGAGGTTGAAGAGAGAGTAGGGTTTCAAGGTTAGTTTGCCACGGCAATACAATCGCCACGGACTCGTTCCTCGGGCTCACGGCCTCTCTGCGTTCTCTCCACACCCGGCCACGCTCCACAGGGAGAGAGACCAAGGCCAGGCAACCAGGAAAACACATCCCATATCCCCAAAGCCCTGCCACGGCACAAAACAGCCCACCCTCAGGGGGAGTGAAAACATCTTTTCCAAGGTTGCCACGAGCGTGGGCATGTTCCCAGCTTCCCATGAAGCCTTCTAACTGGTTTCTTCTGCTAAGATGAACTAATACACTCACAAGTTCTCTTGCAACGCCCTTGTGAAAACGTTCATAAAAGTAAGGCCTGTGACAATCCTGAAGAAGCCCCAAGATGCCCCAGAACTATTAGACACCACTCCCTGTAAGGTGATCACTGCCAACAGCCTGGCCCTGGTTAGTCTCGACCCCAGAGCTGTAACCCGGAACTCTGTTCACACTTGGTATTTGAGCCGGCTGAGCTTGGGCCGAGCACGTGCGGCAGCTTTAGCTGGTGACAGTCACAGGAGGAAGGCAGCTGCAGCCTTGGGGCAAGCCATCACCCCTCTCACCGTGATTTGCCGGTGGCTGTCGCCTTGCCTACACCCTGAAACAACAGTTTCTGGATTTATAGAACAGGAACCTCACAATGATGAATCTGCCCCTACTGCCAGCAAAAATGCCTCCTAAGGATGGTAAGGGTCTGAAGGCCCGACATTTGTAAAAATCCACCATTTGAAAACATAAAGTCCCTTCTAAACACAGCACTGAATTAAAATGAATCTTGCTGCAGCTTGTGTTAGTGATTTTGAAGAACTGTCTCCTTACCAATCAGAGAAGAAACATACAGGGGGACAGAGTGAGGCACACGGGAGGAATGGTGATTTGTGGCCTGGGCTGGTGACCCAAAGGGAGACACGGTTGTGGCAGCCTACATTACTTCATACCATTTGTCCCATGCAACATTGGCCAACTCAGATTACAGCATTTTTGCACTGTCACCCAGAGAAAAATTACACCTCACACTGTCCTTACTTTCTACCACCAGAATTCATGGCATTCGTGGCTTTGCAATATGAAAAAATACACGTGATAAAGCAAAACAGTATTCTCAGCCCCCAAATATGCCTTGAATAGATAATCTACTCATAAATCCTCACAGCATTTCCCTGGCGTGTGAAGTAACGCGGCGCGACCAACCAGAGCCCCGTCACATGCAAGGCAGGCCTCTTCCCTCTGACGGCATTGCATGGGAAGAGCCGTGAAAGCTAGTTAATGTGATCCCGGGATCTCCGGGATGCAGGGACTGTCGCTGCTGCCTCTGTTTCTAGGAGGTGAAATAAATAAAGACTGATTTATGGTTTTAAAAGTATTCAGGGTTTGGGGTGGGTTTGAATCCTCACTCAATGTGGCCCCACATTTCAAAAGACCAGGTTAGGCAACTATGCAGATCGATGAAGCCACTGGGCTCACTCAGTCAGCCCGAGGTAACCCGTGACTTGGACAGTGCTCCTGGGACCATCTGTCTGCCTCTCCCCAGCTGTCTGAACTCTCCTTCACCCCAGCCCCCCAGCCCTGGAACGAGAAGTCGTGGCTGGGCCAGGCAAGAGCAATCACTTGGGCTCGAGAGCCTGCAGGGGCTGCTACAGATTCTTCCGCCGAGTCCCACACCACTCCCCTCCACTTCTGGCTGGCTTCCACATGCCTGCCACATCACCCTGCCAAACCCAATGCAAAAGAGGAGAGGGTGTTCCAGAAAGTTCTAAGCCTGCCTGCCAGGCAATCTCTTTGACATCCTCCCTTGTTCCTTCCCTCAGCCACTCCAGCCTCCTGGCTGTTCCCCCAACACAGGCTCTCTCTCACCTCAGAGACTGTGGCACAGAATGCTCTTCTCCAGAGTCACACGTCCCCTCACCTGCTTCCATCACCACAGACACTGCCCTCCCAGAGAGCCCTGTTGTTGCCAACCCACCGAACAGTGCAGGCTGCTGCTCTGCAATCCCAGCCCCTCTTGCCCTGCTTCCATTTCCCTTTCCTCCCAGGGCACTATCTGCTCTTAACAGTCTCTATGATATGCCTCTTCATTGTGTGTTGACTCCGCCCACTACAAGCTGAGCTCCACGAGGGAGCGACACTTGCTGTGTAGTTCATGAATATATTCCAAACAGCTGGACTGGTGTGCAGCATGCACCAGGTGCTTGATAAATTTCTTGAATGAATGAACAAGTCTTTGAGGAAAGAGAACCTCAATTAAAATATCTCTTCAGATTTTACAGAATTGAACCACTGGAGAAGATAAAAATCCTCTATGAGAAAGAGGAGCATGACTCATTACACTAGCTGGTAGAAGAATGTGGGATTCCACTGATCCTCGGTAGGATTTATCCTCAGGTTCACTCACCCTGTGCCACCCAACCTCGGACTGACCTAGACTGCTATCGCTTTAGTCATCCTACTGGTTAGCAATGCCAAAGCAACCTGCCTAACAGAGGCAGGCAGTCTGAGAAAATGCTCTTACTCCATAGTCTCTGTTACCCTTTGCCTCTCCTCTATAAACCTTTGGCATGCTCCAGCAACTCTGGAGTACCTAAATCCCATTGGATGTCACTCAGTTCACTGCTGTGTCATCCCACATGTGCTTTATATTTTATTTTATTTTTTTTAAACATTTTTAACATTTTATTCTATTCTTTACTCTTTTTTTTAATTCTTATGTTAATCCCCATACATTACATCATTAGTTTTAGATGTAGTGTTCCATGATTCATTGTGCATAACACCCAGTGCTCCATGCAGAATGTGCCCTCCTCAATACCCACCACCAGGCTAACCCATCCTCCCAACCCCCTCCCCTCTAGAACCCTCACTTTGTTTTTCAGAGTCCATCATCTCTCATGGTTCATCTACCCCTCTGATTTCCCTCCCTTCATTCTTCCCCTCCTGCTACCTTCTTCTTCTTCTTTTTTTTTTCTTAACATATATTGCATTATTTGTTTCAGAGGTACAGATCTGAGATTCAACAGTCTTACACAATTCACAGCGCTTACCAGATCATATACCCTCCCCAGTGTCTATCACCCAGTCACCCCATCCCTCCCACCCCACCCCCCACTCCAGCAACCCTCAGTTTGTTTCCTGCGATTAAGAATTCCTCATATCAGTGAAGTCATATGATACATGTCTTTCTCTGTTTGACTTATTTCACTCAACATAATACCCTCCAGTTCCATCCACGTCATTGCAAATGGCAAGATCTCATTCCTTTTGATGGCTGCATAATACTCCATTGTATATATATACACACCACATCTTCTTCTTTTTTTTTTTTTTAAGATTTTATTTATTTATTTGAGAGAGAGAATGAGATAGAGAGCACATGAGACGGGGGAGGGTCAGAGGGAGAAGCAGGCTCCCCGCCGAGCAGGGAGCCCGATGCGGGACTCGATCCTGGGACTCCAGGATCATGACCTGAGCCGAAGGCAGTCGCTTAACTGACTGAGCCACCCAGGCACCCTACCACATCTTCTTTAACCATTCATCTGTTGATGGACATCTTGGCTCTTTCCACAGTTTGGCTATTGTGGACATTGCGCTATAAACATCGGGGTGCATGTACCGTTTCAGATCCCTACTATTGTATCTTTGGGGTAAATACCCAGTAGTGCAATTGCTGGATCGTATGGTAGCTCTATTTTCAACTTTTAGAGGAACCTCCATACTGTTTTCCAGAATGGCTGCACCAGCTTGCATTGCCACGAACAGTGTAGGAGGGTACCCCTTTCTACGCATCCCTGCCAACATCTGTCGTTTCCTGACTTGTTAATTTTAGCCATTCTGACTGGGGTGAGGTGGTATCTCATTGAGGTTTTGATTTGGATTTCCCTGATGCCGAGTGATATTGATCATTTTTCATGTGTCTGTTGGCCACTTGGATGTCTTTGGAAAAATGTCTATTCATGTCTTCTGCCCATTTCTTGATTGGATTCTTTGTTCTTTGGGTGTTGAGTTTGATGAGTTCTTTATAGATTTTGGATACTAGCCCTTTATCTGATATGTCATTTGCAAATATCTTCTCCCATTCTGTCGGTTGTCTTTTGGTTTTGTTGACTGTTTCCTTTGCTTTGCAAAAGCTTTTTCTCTTGATGAAGTCCCAATAGTTCATTTTTGCCCTTGCTTCCCTTGCCTTTGGAGATGTTTCTAGGAAGAAGTTGCTTCGGCTGAGGTCGAAGAGGTTGCTGCCTGTGTTCTCCTTTAGTATTTTGATGGACTCCTGTCTCACATTGAGGTCTTTCAACCATTTGGAATCTATTTTTGTGTGTGGTGTGAAGAAATGCTCCAGTTTCATTCTTCTGCATGTGGCTATCCAATTTTCCCAACTCCATTTCCTGAAGAGACTGTCTTTTTCCCATTGGACATTCTTTCCTGCTTTGTCGAAGATTAGTTGACCATAGAGTTGAGGGTCCATTTCTGGGCTCTCTATTCTGTTCCATTGATCTATGTGCCTGTTTTTGTGCCAGTACCATACTGTCTTGATGATGATAGCTTTGTAATAGAGCTGGTAGTCCGGAATTGTGATGCCACCAGCTTTGCTTTACTTTTTCAACATTCCTCTGGCTATGCGGGGTCTTTTCTGGTTCCATACAAATTTTAGGATTATTTGTTCCATTTCTTTGAAAAAAGTGGATGGTATTTTGATGGGGATTGCATTGAATGTGTAGATTGCTCTAGGTAGCATTGACATCTTCACAATATTTGTTCTTCCAATCCATGAACATGGAACATTTTTCCATTTCTTTGTGTCTTCCTCCATTTCTTTCATGAGTATTTTATAGTTTTCTGAGTACAGATCCTTTGCCTCTTTGGTTAGATTTATCCCTAGGTATCTTATGGTTTGGGGTGCAATTGTAAATGGGACCGACTCCTTAATTTCTCTTTCTTCCGTCTTGTTGTTGGTGTATAGGAATGCCACTGACTTCTGTGCATTGATTTTATATCCGGCCACTTTACTGAATTCCTGTCTGAGTTCTAGCAGTTTTGAGGTGGAGTATTTGGGGTTTTCCACATAAAGTATCATATCATCTGCAAACAGTGAGAGTTTGACTTCTTCTTTGCTGATTTGGATGCCTTTTATTTCTTTTTTTTGTCTGATTGCTGTGGCTAGGACTTCCAATACTATGTTGAATAGCAGTGGTGATAGTGGACATCCCTGCCGCGTTCCTGACCTTAGGGGGAAAGCTCTGTTTTTCCCCATTGAGAATGATATTTGCTGTAGGTTTTTCATAGATGGCTTTTATGATATGGAGGTATGTACCCTCTATGCATGTACTCTGAAGAGTTTAGATCAAGAAAGGATGCTGTACTTTGTTAAATGCTTTCTCTGCATCTATTGAGAGGATCATATGGTTCTTGTTCTTTCTTTTGTTAATGTATTGTATCACGTTGATTGATTTGCGGATGTTGAACCAACCTTGTAGCCCAGGGATAAATCCCACTTGGTGGTGGTGAATAATCCTTTTAATGTACTGTTGGATCCTATTGGCTAGTATTTTGGTGAGAATTTTTGCATCCATGTTCATCAGGGATATTGGTCTGTAATTCTCCTTTTTGATGGGGTCTTTGTCTGGTTTTGGGATCAAGGTAATGTTGGCCTCATAAAATGAGTTCAGAAGTTTTCCTTCCATTTCTATTTTTTGGAATAGTTTCAGAAGAATAGGTATTAATTCTTCTTTAAATGTTTGGTAGAATTCCCCTGGGAAGCCATCTTTTGTTTGTTGGGAGATTTTTGATGACTGCTTCAATTTCTTTAGTGGTTATAGGTCTGCTCAGGTTTTCTATTTCTTCCTGTTTCAGTTTTGGTAGTTGATACATCCCTAGGAATGCATCCATTTCTTCCAGGTTATCTAATTTGCTGGCATAGGGTTGCTCATAATATGTTCTTATAATTCTTTGTATTTCTTTGGTGTTGGTTGTGATCTCTCCCCTTTCATTCATGATTTTGTTGATTTGGGTCATTTCTCTTTTCTTTTTGATAAATCTGGCCAGGGGTTTATCAATCTTGTTCATTCTTTCAAAGAACCAGCTCCTAGTTTCGTTGATCTGTTCTACTGTTCTTTTGGTTTCTATTTCATTGATTTCTGCTCTGATCTTTATTATTTCTCTTCTCCTGCTGGGTTTAGGCCTTATTTGCTGTTCTTTCTCTAGCTCCTTTAGGTGTAGGGGTCGGTTGTGTATTTGAGACCTTTCTTGTTTCTTGAGAAAGGCTTGTATTGCTATATACTTTCCTCTTAGGACTGCCTTTGCTGCATCCCAAAGATTTTGAATAGTTGTGCTTTCATTTTCATTGGTTTTGGTGTATTTTTTTAATTCTTCTTTAATTTCCTGGTTGACCCATTCATTCTTTAGTAGGATGCTCTTTAGCCTCCATGTATTTGAGTTCTTTCCGACTTTCCTCTTGTGATTGAGTTCTAGTTTCAAAGCATTGTGGTCTGAAAATAGGCAGGGAATTATCCCAATCTTTTGGTACCAATTGAGACCTGATTCATGACCTAGGATGTGATCGATTCTGGAGAATGTTCCATGGGCACTAGAGAAGAATGTGTATTCTGTTGCTTTGGGATGGAATGTTCCAAATATGTCTGTGAAGTCCATTTGGTCCAGTGTGTCATTTAAAGCCTTTATTTCCTTGTTGATCTTTTGCTTAGACGATCTGTCCATTTCAGTGAGGGGCGTGTTAAAGTCCCCCACTATTATTGTATTGTTGTCAATGTGTTTCTTTGCTTTTGTTATGAATTGCCTTATATAATTGGCTGCTCCCATGTTAGGGGCATAGATATTTACAATTGTTAGATCTTCTTGTTGGATAGACCCTTTAAGTAGGATATAGTGTCCTTCGTCATCTCTTATTAGAATCTTTGGTTTAAAATCTAATTTGTCTGATATAAGGATGGCCACCCCAGCTTTCTTTTGGTGTCCATTAGCATGGTAAATGGTTTTCCACCCCCTCACTTTCAATCTGGGGGTGTCTTTGGTTCTAAAATGAGTCTCTTGCAGACAGCATATCGATGGGTCTTGCTTTTTAATCCAATCTGATAGCCTGTGTCTTTTGATTGGGGCATTTAGCCCATTTACATTCAGGATAACTATTGAAAGATAGGAATTTAGTGCCATTGTATTGCCTGTAAGGTGACTGTTACTGTATATTGTCTGTGTTCCTTTCTGGTCTATGTTGCTTTTAGGCTCTCTCTTTGCTTAGAAGACCCCTTTCAAGATTTTTTGTAGGGCTGGTTTTGTGTTTGCAATTTCCTTTAGTTTTTGTTTGTCCTGGAAGCTTTTTATCTCTCCTTCAATTTTCAATGACAGCCTAGCTGGATAGAGTATTCTTGGCTGCATATTTTTCTCATTTAGTGCTCTGAATATATCCTGCCAGTCCTTTCTGGCCTGCCAGGTCTCTGTGGATAGGTCTATTGCCAATCTAATGTTTCTACCCTTGTAGGTTACATATTTCTTCTCCCGAGCTGCTTTCAGGATTTTCTCTTTGTCGCTGAGACTTGTAAGTTTTAGTACTAGATGTCGGGGTGTTGACATATTTTTATTGATTTTGAGAGGGGTTCTCTGTGCCTCCTGGATTTTGATGCCTGTTTCCTTCCCCAAATTAGGGAAGTTCTCCACTATAATTTGCTCCAATATACCTTCTGCCCCTCTCTCTCTTTCTTCTTCTTCTGGGATCCCTATTATTCTAATGTTGTTTCGTCTTATGGTATCGCTTATCTCTCGAATTCTGCCCTCGTGATCCAGTAGTTGTTTATCTCTCTTTTTGTCAGCTTCTTTATTTTCCATCATTTGGTCTTCTATATCACTGATTCTCTCTTCTGCCTCATTTATCCTAGCAGTTAGTGCCCCCATATTTGATTGCACCTCATTAATAGCCTTTTGATTTCAACTTGGTTAGATTTAAGTTCTTTTACTTCTCCAGAAAGGGTTTCTCTAATAACTTCCATGCTTTTTTCAAGCCCAGCTAGTATCTTTAAAGTGATGATTCTGAACTCTAGGTCCGACATCGTACTAATGTCCGTATTGAGTAGGTCCCTGGCAGTCGGTACTACCTCTTGTTCTTTTTGTTGAGGTGATTTTTTCCATCTTGTCATTTTGTGCAGAGGAGAATAGATTAATGAGAGAACAAAATGCTAGCAGAGTAACAATGTCCCCAGAAAATATACTCTAAACAAATCAGAAAAGACCTGAAGCAGTGGGAAAAGAAAGGGAAAGAGAAAAAAGAAAAAGAAGAAAAAGAAAAAGATGAAGATAAAAACAAACAAAAACAGAACAAAACAAAACAACAATAACAAAAAACCAGAATGTGATCAAATGTGATCAGGCTGGTATATAGATCAGAGCCACACACTAGATTTTGGGTGTATTTTGGTCTGTTAGAAGAAAGTGCCTCCCAAAATTTTAAAGAAAGAAAAATTTATATATGTACAAAAATAAGGGTTGATATGATGAAGGGATGGAATATGACTGTAAAGATGAAAATTATAAAAAATTTTATAAAAGGAATTGATAAGTTGTTTGAAAAAAGAAAGAAGAGGATTTAAAAAAAGAAAAAAGAAAAAAAAGGGAGAGAATGTGATCAGGCAAGGGAGTAGAAAAAAAACATATACTAGAGATTTAGGGTATATTTTGATCTGTTAGAAGAACCTATTCAAAATTTTAAAGAGAGAACAACTTATATATATATATGCCAAAAATACGGGTAACTACTATGAAGGGATAGAATATGAGTTTAAAAATGAAAAATAAAAATTTTTTTTTAAAAAAGGGATTTATAAGATGTTGGTTGAAAAAGGGAAAAAGAAAAATTCAAAAAAAAAAAAAGAAAAAAAAGACAGTTAAAAAAAAATTAACTTTGAAAGACTAAAGAATCATGGTAAAAAAGCTATGAATTCTATGTGCAGTATTCCCCTAGTGCTGGAATTCTGCCGTTCTCATTGATCGGTAAACTTGGTCTTGGCTGGCTGTTCTCGCTGATCTTCTGGGGGAGGGGCCTGTTGCCGTGGTTTCCAAAAGCCTTTGCCAGAGGCGGAATTGCCCCGCCCTTGCCCAGTCCGGGCTAAGTAATCTGCTCGGGTTGCTCTCTGGAGCTTTTGTTCCCTATGAGCTTTCCGTACAGCTTTGGAGGTGGAGAGTGAAAATGGCAGCCTCCCAATCTCTGCCCTGGAGGAGCCGAGAACTCGGGGCCCCGCTCCTCAGTGAGCCCCCAGAGAAAAGTCGTCAGTCACTCCCGGCTCCCCGGTCTCTGGCCGCACTCTGTGCTCACCCGGCCTGTGACTGCGCGTTTCTCTCTCTGGCACCCGACCCCGGGTGGAGTCTCCAAACCCAGCAGATCCCTGCGGTGCGCTCCCGCGCCACTCCTCCCGGGGGAGGAAGGTGAGTCTCCTTGGATCTGCCGCTTGTTGGGTCCCCACTGGAGGAGCAGTGGCCCGACTGTGCCGCGGATCACAGTTTATGGCAACCCCGAGCTGAGAGCCCGTGCCTCGGCTCCGTCTCTGCAGCCAGCTTCCCTGCTCCATTACCTGGGAGCTCTGCTGCACTCAGGCACCCCCGATCTTTCTGTGACCCTGAGGGTCCTGAGACCACACTGTCCCGTGAGGGTTCCATCCCCCGCTTAGCCACCGGAGTGACGTCCCTCAGTGGAGCAGACTTTTAAAAGTTCTGATTTTGTGCTCCCTGGCTCTATCACTTGCCAGAAGCGGCCTACGGAGGCCCCTCCCCTGCCGTCTATCCTCCCGAATATCGCCTCAGATTCACTTCTCCGCACGTCCTACCTTCCAGAAAGTGGTCGCTTTTCTGTTCAGAGAGTTGTTGCTATTCTTTTCTTCGATTTCCTGTTGAGTTTGTAGGTGTTCAGAATGGTTTGATCCCTATCCAGCTGAATTCCTGAGAGGAGATAAAATCCAGGTCTCCTACTCCTCTGCCATCTTGCTCCACCCCCCCAAAGAATATTTTTTAATAGCCATCTTCAACTGTGTCCAGGCTAGAGTTCATGTTACCTATAGAGATTTTGTATTTAAATAAATATATTTTATTTCCATCTTCAACTGTGTCCAGGCTAGAGTTCATGTTACCTATAGAGATTTTGTATTTAAATAAATATATTTTTCCCTCTCCAAAACTTCAAGTTGGTTCTTTTTCATATCCATCAGTTTCTGATTCATAGCTATCCATCCAATTTTTCTCCTTTATAACACCCTGTTTTTTCTTTCTTTTTGGGGGGAGGGGGAGAGTAGATGTTATTCTTTCTTTTCCCTTTTAGAGGATTTTTTATTTTCATTTATTTTTATTTTTTAACTAGGCCCCATGCCCAATGTGGGGCTTGAACTCACGACCCCAGGATTAAGAGTCAGATGCTCTACTGACTGAGCCAGCCAGGCACCCTTACAGGATCTTAAATATACTGATAGCAAAGACTTTTTCAGATTTTTCTCCCATTTCTTCAGTTTATTGGCTATCTTTTATGCATTAGTGTTTCCCTTGTGCTTTGAGATTTCCGTGTGCAAGCTCCTTTTGAGCATGACTGTCTCATTGCTATTGTATCCTTAGTCATTGTTTCTGCATGGTCCTCTGGGACCTCCTCTCAGAACCAGGTGTAACTGGATGGTTTGGGCTCTGGTCCTCAGGCCAGAGCCAAACTCAGCTCCATGCCAAGGTGGCATTCTCTATCCTCTCCCATACCCTAGAGAGCAGCTCAGTATTAACCATTCCCCGAGAATGGAAGAGACTGCAGCTGTTCAAACCATTGCACTTGGCTCTGGTCCTTTGATACTCACCAGAGACTTCCTGTCCATTTTCTCTTGCAGGAGTTGAAAGTCGGCCAACAATGCCTGCTTTTCATTCCAGTAAGCCAATGCTTCAACCCCACTTGCTATTGTGTGTTCCATTTTGTTTAGATCTATACAGTTGACTTTTTAAAAATTTAAAAACAAAGAAACCTCTTTGTGTTTAAAACAGAGAGAATGGGGGATTTCCACATGAACTTACTATCCCATACTACCCAGGAGTCCTTGACTCACTTCTCAGTCTACTGAAATATGGTTTATCACTTTCATTCCATCGAACATTATCTGAATAAGATCAACTATGACTCCACCTGTCAGCAAATTTAATGGGCATGTTTCTGTTTTCAGAAAGAGTATCCACTGCTTATAACCAATATCACACGGACTTGATTACTGTAGCCTAAATGGCTTGAAATCAGTGTTAGCCTTCCAATTTGTTGGTTTTTTTTCAAGGCTGTTTTGGGTATTCTAGGTTCTTTGCATGCCTATATGAATTTGAGAAACAGATTACTAATCTCTCCAAAAACTTTGAGTGGGATTGTGATTGGTATTCCATTGAATCTATAGGTCAAATTTTTTGGAAATATTAAGTCTTCTCACATGAATAAAATATATTGCTCTACTTCAGTCTTATTCAATTTCTCTTAGTAATATTTGATAATTTTCAGTGGACAGGTCTTTTTTTTTTTAAGATTTTATTTATTTGTTAACAGAGAGAGAGACAGCAAGAGAGGGAACACAAGCAGGGAGAATGGGAGAGGGAGAAGCAGGCTTCCTGCTGAGCAGGGAGCCAGATGTGGGACTCGATCCCAGGACCCTGGGATCATGACCTGAGTCGAAGGCAGATGCTTAACGGCTGAGCCACCCAGGCGCCCTGGACAAGTCTTCCTCTTCTTTTATCAGATATATCCCTAAATAATTTATATTTTTTATGTTATTAAAATTGCCATCATTTTTTAAAACATCAATTTTCAATTATTCACTGCTAATATGTAAAAATACAGTTGATTTTTGTATATTAATCTTGGATCCTCAACCTTGCTGAACTCATTTATTAGCTGTAAAGAAAGCTCTTTGTGTGAGTGTGGATTCCCCAGGGTTTTCTATATTCAAGATCATGTTACCTGCAAATAGACATAATTTTACTCCCTCCTTTCCAATCTGCATGCTTTTTATATTTTTTTCTTGACTAACTGCTCTGGCTAGAACTTACAGTACAATATAGAATATAAGTGGCAAGAGTGGATATCCCTGTTTAATCCTGATCTCAGGGGAAAGCTTTCAGTCTCTCACTATTAAGTCTGAGGTTAAAAAAAAAAAAAAAAAGTCTGAGGTTAGCTGTGGTTTCATGGATGCCTTTTGTCAGGCTGAGCAGCTCACTTCTATTTTCTCATTTTCTGACAGTTTTTAATCAGGAATGTGTGTTGGATTTTGTAAAAAAATTTTTTTTCCACATCTTTTGAATTGATATTATTTTTATTCTTCAGTTTGTTAATACAGTAAATTATATTGACTGTTAAATGTAAGTCAAACCTTGGGCGCCCTCTGTTTGTGTTCCTGCTCTCGCTATCTCTCTCTCTGTCAAATAAATAAATAAAATCTTTAAAATAAACAAATAAATAAATATAAGTCAAACCTTGAATTCCTAGGGGAAACTCTACTTGGTCATGATGTTATTATCATTTTTATTTATTGCTGTAATTGAGTGCTAAAATTTTGTTTAGAGTTTTTACATCTATGTTTATGAGTGATACTTGTCTGTAGTTTTATTTTCTTTCAGTGCCTTTGTCTGGTTTAGGTATGAGGATAAAGTTAGCCTTATAGAAAGAGTTAGGAAATATTCTCCCTTCTTTTAAATTTTCTGGAAGAGTTTCAATGGAATTGTTGTATTTTTTCCCTTAACCATTAGGTATAATTTAACAACAAAGCCACTCAGGCCTGGAGATTTCTTTGTGGAAAGCTTTTAACTAGTTCAATTTCAATTTTAATAGACATAGGCCTATGCAGGTTATTTATTGTTTCTTAAGTTTATTAATTTCTGTTTTTAAATAAATTTATGTTTTGTCTAACTTACTGAGTTTATTGGCATTTTCTATAGTACTTTATTATTCTGTAAAATCTGAAGTAAATTAATAATCCCTTATTATTCTGTAAAATCTATTATTCCTGGTATTGATAATTTGTGTATTCTCTCTGTATTCTTTATCTCTCTGGCTAGATGCTTACCAATTTTATTACTGATCTTTTCAATGAACTAAATTTTGGTTTCATTGATTTTCTCTATTGTTTTTCTGTTTTCTATTTCATTTATTTCTGCACTGACTTTTTTCAGCTTCTTTTATGGTTCCTTTGCTCTTTTTATTCTAGTTTTTTAAAGTAAAACTGAGCTGACTAGATTTGAGATCTTTTCTTCCCTAACATCGGTGTTTAGTGCTATAAATTTCCCCGTAAGTACTGCTTAAGTGGCATCCCACAAATTTTGATATGCTGTATTTTCATTTTCATTCAGTTCAAAATGCTTTCTAAAATCACTTTTGATTTCTTTTTTCATCCAAGGGTTTCTTTTAAGTGTGTGTGCCATTTAGTTTCAAATATTTGGGGATATCTCTGTATTATTAATTTCTAATTCATCTGTATTGTAGTCAGGGAATGTAATTTGTGAGACTTGAATCCCTTTACATTTATTGAGATTTAAATATTATGGCCCCAAATGTGGTTTATGTTGGTAAATGTTCTTTGTTCACTTGAAAAGGATGTGTATTTTGCTGTTGGTGTAGCGCTCCATAAATGTCAATTAGGTCAAATCGGTTATAGCTTGCTAAAATGTTCTGTGTTCTTACCAATAGTCTGTCTATTTGTTCTGTCAATTATTGGGAGAATTATTGAAATCTCTGACTATAATTGTGGATTAGTCTATTTATTTCTCCTTGCAGCTCTACCAGTAATTGCTTATATATTTTGAAGTTTGGTTATTTGGGCATAAATATTTAGTCCTCTTGATGAACTGACCCCTTTATTATTATGAAATTGCCATTTATATAGTAATAATATTCTTTGTTCTAAATTCTACTCTGATATTAATATAACCATTTCAGATTTCATTTTAGTAGCATTAGCATGGTACATTTGATCCTCATTATCCATAGATTCTATATGTGCAAGGTCACCTACTAGCTACAATTGATTTGTAATCCCCAAATCAATACCTGTGTTGCTTTTGTAGTCATTCACAGACATACTCATACTAACACAAAATTGGAGTCACTGACACATTTTCCCAGCTGAGGTGCAACAAGATGATGCTCTTCCTTCTTGTTGAAGCTCATACAGAGATGCTGAGGGACAGAGATGGGAGGGGGTAGGGCAGTGCAATGCAAGATGCTCCAGCTCTGGGACTGACTGGACAGGTGTGAATCCTGTTTGTCACCTGTTAGTAGGGTGGCCTTGGGCAGTCACTTCTGAACCTTAGTTTCTCTTTTGTAAAATAAATAGAATCTACCAGAATGACTTATTTTTAGTATTTAAGATTATAATCTCTGTGAGACACTCACACATGCATGTATTTCACTTAGGAGCAATAGTTTAGTATTCACTAATATAGTGTCCATGGAAACTTTATACAGCATAGCTACTGTGAATAATGAGAATCAACTGTATATCTTGATCCTCTTTTTGCTTTTTTACTTATTCGTGTTTTTATATTTAAAGTCTTAAAATGTTTCCTGTTCACAGCATATGGTTAGGTTTTGTCTTTTTTTTTTAAATAGTACTTGACAATCTCTGCATTCTATTTAAAGTTGTTTAGACCATTTATATTTATTTTTATGACCAGGTTTAACCTACACTTTACTATATGTTTACTATTTTACCCATGCATTCTTTGTCTCCTTTCCTCTCTTTTTATGCCTTCTTTTGGATTAATTAGAAATTTTTGTAATTCCATTTTACCTCCTCTGTCAGCTTATGTGCTGTAACTGTTTTGATATTGAGTGCTTGCTTATGTCTTTATCATAGTCTACCTACAAGTGATTCCATAACTCTTCACACCTAGTATAAGAACATACTTATAATAGTGTAATAGTATATAATAGTATAGTGTAATAGTATATTTCTCCATTCCCAACCTCCAAATCTACCCCAAATGCTACATTTACCATTATACATTTTACTTTTACATGTATTTTTTAATTTTTTATTGAAATTCACTTTATTTAACATATACTGTATTATTAGTTCCTGGGGTAGAATTTAATGATTCATCAGTTGCATATAACACCTAGTGCTCATTCCATCAAGGGCCCTCCTTAATGCAGTAACCCCTTAACCCAGTTACCACTTCCCCCCCCCCCCACCTCCCCTCCAGCAACCCTCAGTTTGTTTCCTAGATTAGCATCTCTTCTGGCTTGCCTCCCTCTCAATTTTCATCTTATTTTATTTTTCCTTCCCTTCCCCTATGTTTATCTGTTTTGTTTCTTAAATTCCACATGAGTGAAATCATATGGTATTTGTCTTTCTCTGACTTACTTATTTCACTTAGCATAATACCTTCTAGTTCCATCCACATCATTGCAAATGGCAAGATTCATTCTTTTTGATGGCTGAGTAATATTCCATTGTGTGTATATGTATGTGTGTGTATACATACATATGTACATATATATGTGAGTATATATATATTTATATATATATTTATATATATACACACCACATCTTCTTTATCCATTCATCTGTCGATGGGCATCTGGACTCTTTCTATATTTTGGCTATTGTGGACCTTGCCGCTATAAACATTGGGGTACATGTGTTTTAAATGCCAAACTGCATTGCTTTTATTTTTGTTTAAACAGTTTGTTATAGTTTAAAGATATTTAAATAATAAAAAAAATTATATATTTATATATGCAGTTACCATTTCTTGTGTCCTTCACTCCCTTTTATATACCCACATTTCCATCTGATATCATTTTCCTTCTTCCTAAAGAATTTTGTTTAACATTTTTCATAATGTGGGTCTATTGGTAATGAAGTCTTTTAGTTTTATTATGTGTGAATGATTATTTTGCTTTCATTTTGAAAGAAACTTTTGCTGGGTATAGAATGCTAACTTGACAGATTTATTTCTTTCAGTACTTCTTTCCATTACTCAACTATTTTCTCACTTAAGTGTTCCTGACAAGAAATATACGATCATCCTTAATTTTTCCTACTTTATGTATCATTTCTTTCCTTATTGCTTTTTAAGATTTTATCACAGATTTTGAACAATTTGATTATAATTTGCCTTGGTGTAGTTTTCCCCGTGTTTCTTGTGCTTGGGGCCCACCAGCTGTCTTTGATCTGTGAGTTTGTAGTTTTCATCAAATGTAGAACAATTTAATTTATTATTTCTCAAATAATTTTTCTATCTCACCTTTCACTCTTCTACTTTGGAGACTCCAATTACACATATACTGGGCAACTTGAAGTTGTCATTGCTCACTGATGCTAATTTTTAAAAGTTCTCTTTTATGTTTGTGTTTCATTTTTCATAGTCCCTATTGCTATATCTTCAAGTTCACCAATATTTTCTTTAGTAATGTCTAATCTGCCATTAATTCCATCCACTGTATTCTTGATCTCACACACTGTAGTTTCTATTTCTAGAAGTTTGGTTTGGGTCTTTAAAATATCTTCCATGTTTCTACTTAATTTTCTGAGCACATTATAATATATGAGCACATAATAATAAATACAATTATAATATCTGTTTTTACCTCTATCTGCTAATTCTAACATTTGGGTCAGTTCTGACTGACTGGTTTATCTCATCATTGTGGGTCATATTTTCCTTTGTGTGCCTAGGAATTTTTTATTGATATCAGACATTGTTGTTTTTATGTTGTTGAGAGCTGGATATTTTTGCAGTCCTATCAACTCTTGCATTTTTGCAGTCCTATCAACTCTTGAGCTCAGTTCTCCGTAACAGTTAAATGAATTGGAAACAGTTTGATCTTTTTGAGTTTGTTTTTAAGACGAGTTGGGTGGGACTAGAACAGTGGTTAGTCTAGGGACTGAGGCAAAGCCCTTCTGCATAGACTACTCAATGTTCTGTGAACAGTTTTTTTCATCTGGCTGGTGGAATGGGTACTATTTCCAGCTCTTTGTGAATGCTGGGCACTGACAGCACTGATCCTTTTCCTCATAGTTTCCCTGGCTTTGCACAGTTTCCTCACATGCATATGCTGATTACTTCTCAGTATACTACTCAAGAGGACACCCTGCATACTCTGGGGTTTTCTTTCTGTGCAGTCCTCTCCTCTCTAGGTTCTGTCCTTCAAATTCCAGCCACTTCGGTCATCCAGACTCTCACTCCACATCCTCACATCAGGAAGCCCGCTGTGCTCCACTTTGTTACCCCTCCCTGTGCCACAGTCTGGAACCTCCCTCCAGGCAGTAAGCTGGGGCTCACCTCATCATTTCCTATTCTCATGGATCACTGTCCTTGGTTTTCTAATGTTTGGCATCTTGCAAACTGTTATTCTTGTAAATTGCTTCTGGTGGGATGATAAATCCTGTCCTCATTACTTTAGGTTGGTCATAAGCAGAAGCCTGGCTTTATTCTTTAGATACAAAAATCCAATTGTATCTATTATTTAAAACCCTCTGATGTGTCCCTTAGGATATAAGTCAAAATTGCACAACACGGTCTAAAGGAACCTCCATGATCTTTCCCTATTTCCCTTTCAGCTTTGCCAGTGCCATTCATCCTCTCCTTTCTTTGTCCTTCCACCCTGACTTCATCTAAGAGTTTTCAAGTTCACCAGTCCTCTGCCAGCTTCAGAGCTTGCCCCATGCTTCCACCCTCACCTCACCCCCTGCTGCATGCCAGCCTTAAGACCTAAAATTAAATTTTGCCTCTGCAGAAAAATTGTCACCAACACCCTGGTCTTCTCCTTCCATGCCTTTCAGTCACATCAAAATAAATAAAGTTACCCAAAACAGAAACTGGTATTTCTCATTGCCACATTCTTTGTCCTTGCTAGTCCCTCTACTAGAACTCTCTTTGTGCTTTGTCTGCTCAGATAGTTCCTATTTGTACTTTAAGAATCAAGGCAGGATCACCACCTCTTGAAAATTTTCCACTCTCATTTTCCTTCCCAATCTGTTACATATCTCTCCTCCATGCTTTCTTATTACCCTCCACTATAGTGCTTTTCAAACTCTATTGCAAGAATTTGTTTTCTTGTCGCTCTCTTTAACTGGGTGTAGAACTGGGGTTTATGTGGATCTTCTCTGCATTTCCAGAGCCTAGCAGAGTATCTACCTCTTTTTCAGTGCTTTTTTTTTTCTTTTCTGATGAATAAATGGCTGTACAAGGCTCTTGCCCCTGCTAAACACTGATATGAGGATGTGTGATCACTGGCACTTTACAGGGAGAGCTCTGCCCTTGGAAAAAGGAGTTACATTAATCAAGCAGAACAAATCATATTGGATGCTGTGGCCAATGCAATTAAGCCTTTGTCAAACTGCCTGACTTTGGCTCAAGATGAGAACACTGATGAAATGCCTCTCAGCTGCCTGGGTTGGGGTCTGCTGAAATGGGCAATTACTGCAGTGAACAATCCATTACTTGTACTGTCAACAGTGTGTTTTTTCTCTCTAAATGCAGAATGAAGTGGAAAATGCTATGGGAACTCAATGGCATTTAATTTACTGATATGATGTGGTAGGAGCCATTCTTTAACTTGACTGTGACAGCAAGAGTGTGGGGACAAGCATGAGGTTGGAATGCATTGGGAAAGCTGTTTTAAACATCCTGTGCCTTGCTCCTCCCATATGTAAAATTAGACTGATGGAAGAGAATGCTTGTCACACCATGGTGGTTACTATGGTGATCAATGACTGAGATGCAATGTTGTACTGCCCCTAGCCATGCCAATTTCTTTCACTTCTGCTTGTTATTCCATAGAGGGAGAAATGACTGGCAGGTCTCATTTTCTTCTTTGAGCTGGTAAAGTTGTTAGCAGGGCATAGCTTAGAAAGGCCATCATATTGGCATTTTGTGCAGATAACCCAGGGCTACTATGCTGGGATATTCACTCTCATTGAGGACCTGGGCTGCCCAAACTCTCCATACCATGGTGCACATAGAAACGTGTGTGTGGCACACTGGGGTGAATGGATGAGATGTTTATAGCCAGAAGGGACCCAACCTGGGACTTTAGCTGCCCCAGGTCCTGCATGGGTGTTCCAAGGGTCAATGAGGTCAGGATCTTGGGTACTTCTGACCCAGTCATGGAAAACCAGTCAGGAAGCCCTGCTGTGGGTTCACTCAATCACTTGGCCATATAGTGGCTGTATGTCTAGCTAGAGGCTTACCAATAAACACCATCAGATGAACTTAAGCCATGTTACAAGCATGGCTCATTGGGAGGTAATTGTTGGGGGCAAGATGGCTGGCACCAGATAATATTATTGCAGAACTCTTGTAGTATAAAGACAACTAGTTCTTCCCTGTGGGCCAGAGATGCAAAAACAGAACTCATTCTTGGCAAATGTAAGCGAAACAGACATCTATGAAAGCCCATTAGGCACTTACAGAGTCTTTGGGATGGCACAGTCTTGGAGACTCTATAACCAAGACAGTGCCAAGCCCACCCATGGAGCCTCTTTGGTGCAGATCCCACTGCTGCAGGGAATGGACACTATCCAGAATGAAGCTGGACAGTGGACACCAGATATGTACCTTGTACATACTGATGACTGGGCACTGGAGACCAGAAGTCCACCCTGCACCCACTGATGACTGGCACCAGACACCAGATGTCCACCCTGCTGCCCCTGAAAAGCTGGATGTTTTCACCACTACCTTCTCTCAAAAGGGATCCACACGGCCCCTCATGCAGGCATGTCTGTTCCCAGCATCTAGGTCATGTGTTTGCACTTATCTATAAGGTGAGCTGGACCAGCAGGATCAGCCTTCTACCATGGTGAGGCGGGATTGACACACAGGATGCGAGCCCCAGGGAAGGACAGGGATCCAAATCAGTGCATGGGCCACAGGATGACTAGCACCCATTGCACTTTGCAAAGCCATATATCATTGTCTTCCACCATAAACCCGTCCCTTCTTGTTTCTTCTAGGCTGGGGATGCCATTGTCCTTCTCCCAGTCACTGGTCCAGAAACCTGGCAACTGGACATGGTTCCTTGCTCTCCCCGAGCATTAGCCCATTTCCAAGTCATTACCATTCTTCCTCCTAAATCTTGTTATTTGTCTCAATTCTGCAGCCCCACTTATTGGGTCTGGGCACTTTGTGACCTCTCCCCTGGGGAGAGCAGTACCTCTCTAGGGGCTCCCAGGTTCAGGCTGCCCCAGCAACTCATCCTCCCTACTGTGCCTGGTGATAAATTTGGTAAAGTGCTGTCCCTCTTGTGTAAAATCCCTTGGTGGTTCCCCATTGCTTTCATGAGAGAATTCAACCCCCTAGATCCTTCGGTAATAATTTATTTTTACTTTTTGCACTCTCGTGCACTGAGTACTCCAGTGATACTCATTGTATCCAGCTACACGTACTGAATACACACTAGATACGCTATACTAGTGTTGAGTGTTACTTTGCTGCTTAGTCTGGGATCAACCTCCTCTGAGGAGCCTTTCCCAGTCCCCCACAGGCCAAATGCCCACATTGGACCTCCTCCACCAGCACCCAACGCCTTCCTGCCTGGCAGCATGC